>NW_012148541.1:134962-137913 GCF_000956105.1 Propithecus coquereli | reverse complement strand
GGACTGCTTTTGCTGAATCCCACAGATTTTGTTGGGACTGTAAATGAGTGCAACCTCTATGGGAAATAAGATGGAGATTCCTCAAAGAATGAAAAGAAGCCCTACCATTTGATTCAGCAATCTCACTACTTGGTATTTACCTAAAGGAAAAAAAAGTCATTTTATCAAAGAAATACCTGTATTCAAATGTTTACTGCTGCACAATTCACAATTGCCAAGATGTGGAATCAACCCAAGTGCCTATCAATTTATGAGTAGATTAATGAAATGTGGTATATGTATACCGTGGAGTAATACTTAGTCATAAAAAATGAACTAATACCTTTTGCAACAATCTGGATGGAATTGGAGACCATTCTCTTAAGTGAAGTATTGCAAGAATGGAAAAACAAACACAACATGCACTCCCTATTAAATTGGAACTAATCAATCAACACTAATGTGCATGGATGGAAGTAAAACTCAACAGAAATCAAGCTTCTGGGAGAGGGGAGGAGAGGATGGGTGAAATCACAGCTAAAAGTACAATGTACACTATTTGGGTGATGGGCACACTTATTACATTGACTCAAGCAGTACAAAAGCAATCCATGTAATCAAAACATTCATACCCTCCTAATATTCTGAAAAAAAAAAAAAGAAAAGAAAAGGATAAACTGGTTCTGGTAAACTTTCTCTATATTGGGTCCAGATTTGCTCAAGTGTGAATAGAATTATAATGAGGTCAAATTCCTATGTTACTACTGATTATATGGCCTTGAAGAAAATAACATTCATGAGTCTCTCTGAGCTTCAGTTTTCTCCTCTATGAAACTGGAATGTAAATACCTAACTTGCAAGGTTATTGTGAGGATGAGATGAGATAATAAATGCTTATCAAACACCTGGCACATCGAACACATATTTTAATGTTTGACTTTTTGAAGACCCTTGCATTCATTTCCTGTGTCTGCTTCTTAGCTGTATGACCTTGGGGAAGTTTCCTAAACTCTCAGCCTCAGTTTCCTTATCTGTAAAATGAAGACATAAATAGTACCTAAATTTTGATTTGTTTTATTGATAACTGAAATAATACATCAAAACTCTTAGTATAATACCTGACACACAGTACATGCTTAATACATGTTAGTAGTTACTTGGTGCGTTAAAAATAGTAGCTCTTATTAGTTTCCTTAACACCATTATAAAATCTTTCTAAAACTAGTCCTTGCAGTCAATAAACTGTCTAAAATGATCAAACAAAAACGAGCTCATAGATTTCATCAGTTTAAGAGGAGAATGCAAATAATTTCAGTGAAAGTGCATTCAGAAACTCTTTTTTAGAAAATAACTTCCTAAATTTATATTGCAGCTATCAGCTTTCACATGATCTTAGTGATGATGTCACTTTAGTAGGATACATCATTCTCTATCTATGTAGATGCTACAACTGTTAAAAAAGAAACATACACTAGTTTCTTTAAAAATAGTATTGAACTATGAGTCAAAAAAGAGAGAAAAACCCTGCGTTCTGGCCCTAGATCTGTTACTTATTAGTCATACAATTTTTGCAAGTCACATAGCATCTCTGAGATTGTTTCTTCACTTACAAAAATAAAACAATTGTCCTTGCCATACCTAAGAGAAAATGAGGTGTTTGGGAAAACACCTTGAGAATGTAAAACAGTGTCAGAATTATTGTTAATAAAGTGCACAATCTTGAAGAAAACAGGCAACATGAAAAACACTAACAAAAAACATAATTTTGCATGTCAATGCAATAAAGAAAACTATAAATACATTTGGAATTAAACTATTTCAGGTACTAAAATACTGATATTTGATCATTTTGTTCACTGCTATTTACAAAGCTCAATTCTAGCTTCCAGATTCCCCTGAGAAAGAGGCTGTTAGAACAATAAATTGGCTTTTCTGGCCTTTCTCTTCTGTGAGTCTAAATACCAGAGACAAAAGATATGGAAAAAAACACATGCAGCTTTTCCTGTGGAACTAATGTGTGTGAAAAGCAGCGTCTGCATTTGATGTGTAGCAAAAACAAATTTGAACAGTCGAGGGAAGAATCAGGATTAGGTGCCACTGGCTGTTTGCCCTCTTTTCAGGGTGATTGCACCACATGAGTTTTATTTTCCATTACCTTGACACCTTTGAGCTTAAACTGGTATACTATGAGCCTGTGCCACACACAAAGTGCCTCCGGGTAGTTTCCTTATGTTACACATTGTCTGTTTTTTTTTTTTTTCCTGTTCTTGACCAAAAAAATGATTTCCCAAGTAATATGATTACTACAGCCCACCTTTCAAACATATATAAATCACACTGTTTTCCCCAGGAAACAGAACTTGTATGAAATTAAAATGTGTTATATAAGAGGATTGGTTGGTTAGCTAGACAAATACAGAAACACAAATAATTTTTCAAACAAGTAACATTTGATGCCTGCTGTCAATTTCCTGGATTCTGCCTATCATTTTGGCTAAGGGTTGGCACTTCAAAATCAAGTGCAAATGAAGCTCATCTCCATTCTTCCATTGTTGGCATGCATTGGCAGGTATCTTTCTGACAGGTGTCATCTGGTCCTTCCTATATAATGGTATTTCCTGTTCCTTCTGGGCATTTTTCCTCTGGCATCTTTCTCCAGTAACTTCTTGTTTCCTTCTATGGCCAATTTTTTGAAAACTGTATTGTTTCTTTCTATGAGGGGAGAGCAGGGGAAATGTGGCCTGTAGAAATATCATTTTTATAAGAACATGCCATCTGTAGGTCAATGATGGAGTATAGGTGATGGAGTTGCTGACTGGACTTGAAGAGAAAGGCACTATGTGGCATAAAAAAGAGAGACAGCAATAGCACTATTAGGTGTCTACCCAAAAGAGCAAAAGATATGCTATAATAGAGACATCTGCACCCGAATGTTTATGGCAGCACAATTCACTATTGCAAGGATGTGGAAA
>NW_012148541.1:123450-124107 GCF_000956105.1 Propithecus coquereli | reverse complement strand
GGAACTGTTCTGAGTACTCTACAAATATTTGTTATTTAACTTTCATGACCACCTTAATGAAGTAGGTAATGCTACCATCCCAATTTTACAGATGAATAGAGTGATGCACAGAATGGTTACACAGGGTTACACAGCCGTTAAGCTGTAGAGCTGAGGTGTGGACACAGGCAATCTGGCTTCACAGTCTATGTTCTTAATCACTATGTTATAATGTCTTTGTGTTGAAGCGTACCCCATCCAATAAATAACTTGTAGTTTTATATTTTATAAAAGATGGTTGAAGAACTTGCTTTTATTCCCCAAATTCATGGCTACTTGAAAGTATGCAGGCAAGTTTTAACAACAAGCTCAGCAAGAATTTGTATTCATACCTTCTTAATATTGAAGCTCCACACTCTGAGTCCTTTTCTTTTCTCCTATTCATTCTGCATGGGTAATCACATCCACACCCATGGCTTCAACTAACATTTGTGCAGTGATAAATGTCTTCTGCCAATCTTTTTCTACTCAGCTCCAGGTTTACATATATGGCCCACCTTTGCAATCCTGTTCTCACACACTTGAGCTTCGAAAAAAGTAGAGTGGATTGATTATTTGCACACCCAGCAGAACCACATAGAATGGGGGAAGACCAGTTCCCCTTGCATAAAGAGAATG
>NW_012148541.1:113366-114990 GCF_000956105.1 Propithecus coquereli | reverse complement strand
AGTTTCTACATTTTCAAAATGTTGATGGTACTTGCATCCATTTTAAAGCAAGAAAAAGTTCAGGCAAATAAATGATAGACGAAGCCAGAATGCATTAAATTTTTTTCAAAATTTAACCACTCTAAAACATATTTAAATCATTTCTGAACATAGATATAAAAACTAAAAGCCCATACTTTTAACAAAATCCACCTTTTGTTTCTGAGGGAGGTATCATGAGAGTAAAACAAAGGAAATCCCCGGTCCTTTTCTACTTAGCTTTAAGTGAAAAGTATGATTTCTTTCTTTCTTTCTTTTTTTTTTTTTTTTACAAATTGGTCTTTGTGCTAATTTCCTTCTCTTTCTATATCCTTCTTGCTTGTTTTTTTACTGTGAATAAAATATAAGAAAATCTACTTTGTGCATATAGGCATGCTGAATATGCTCCAAAGAAGTGAAAATTTGTAGAGCCAGCAGCAAGAGTTATTTCTGATGGCCTCATCATTCCTTGATTGTATTTGGAATTTGAAGAACAAACTCCCCCTTCCCTATTTTTGCCACTCCTTCTCCCCCAGATCAGCCCTTTTTGACACTATGATTTATATTTAAAACCATACTTTTGGCTTTCTAGTTATTTGCCTGTTCTGAAAGATTTGTTTCAACAAGTAAATTCATCGAGTGAAAGATTTTCCTATAAACACCCTTCTCAGAAATAAGCATACTACAGAAATCTTATATGAATTGAAAAATCTACACTGTCTCCAATAAATATGTAAATGTAACTAGAAAAATTCATGATCTTCTACACCATTATCCCTGTTTTAGAGCTTCTGAATAAAATGAAACAGTATGCAGGCAAATGGCTTTCAGACCAGACACACTGTTCCTCCTACTGTACTTGTCATATGGATCTTTCACATAATATCTTAGGATATATTGTAGCAGTTCAGAGCAGTAAACTCTTCTGATGTTTGCATCATGATTGTACTAAGAAAAAGGTTATGATAAAATATTCACATGCAGATAAACAAATTGGTATGCCAAAATTTTGCTCAGAATTAGACTGTCACATTTTATTCCTAACTCTTATTTTAAACTTGAAGAAAAGAAATACAAAAAATAGTGATGTTTTCTATATTTAAATGACAAATACTGTTTATATACTGTGAGATATATTAAATAATTTTATTCCCTTAAAGCAACATTTGCTTCATTTATATTGTTCACCGATTGGGTTTAAATATGTCTTCATTTTTAGGTGTAGTGGTTTCTACAGATAAGCAGAAGTGAGATACATAAAGGAAGAAATGCTGAATAGCAGGGCGAGCCCAGAATGGCAGCAATTTTGTAGTAGGAGAAGGAAACTCATAAATATCAGAACAGATGATTAGAAGCCTTTGAATATGAGTAAATTGAAATAATGGTGTTTAAAAAACATGAATTTTAGGAATATGGTTAGATAAGTTTCTGAGGCAAAAACTAGGAGAAAAAATGAAATCCTACCTAACCCTAAACATTTTGTTTTAATTAGTGCTTGATGCTACAACCACAGAGAATGGATAATAGCAAAGAATGCTACTGGCCTAATGATGAAATGTGCTAGGCAAATGATTCATTTTAATCTTGGTTAGGGACATTAATATTA
>NW_012148541.1:111329-113316 GCF_000956105.1 Propithecus coquereli | reverse complement strand
TTTTAACCACAAACTTAAATTTCTACAAAAGCAAAACATACAAATAACACACACACACACACACACACACACACACACACACACACACACACAGATGAGCACACAGACATAAGTGTGTGCAGTAGAACAACCTTAGTGTCTGGAAATGAAAACTTAAGAGTACCCAAGAAGCTAATGGAGTTTTGGTCTTTTAGTACAATGGCCTACTGTATTTTTGAAAGAATATGTGCAAGACAACATCTAATTTCTCTTATTTCAGTTAGAATTCTCCTAGCTGTTTATGACATTAAGGAGAAGAAAGCATAATGGCCCACTTTTCTGACGTTTTCCTTAAATCAGAAAGCCCATTCTTTGCTTTCCTTGTAAAAAAAGGCATACATGATAAGGTAACTGGTTTGATTTCTCTTTCAATGTATACTGCTTCAGAACAACTAATTTCTTTTAATTGTCTAAATAAAATTCCTCCAGAATGAAGAAAAATAGGAAAACTAGCAAATGAAATACCCTCAGTAACAGAAACAGAAATCAGTTTAAAAAAAAATCATTATGTCAGCTCCCTGCTAAGTGGCTATCTTCTCTTCACAAGTCTCCCAAGGCTGCTCCAAATCCACAAAGGATCTTATTCTAGCCAATTGTGCTTTTTTCCTTCTTTCTTCTCAGTTAGCTTCAATCCTTCTTGATCTCTCTGTTACTACAGCTTCTTTAAAAATTCTTGCCATCATTAAAGAATAGATTTTTAACAAAAAAGTCGGGGAGATGATGCATATGTTAATTAGCTTGCGTGAATCTTTCTATAATGTATGCATAGATCAAAACATCATATTGTACCCCATAAATTTATACAAATATTATTTGTCAATTAAAAATTTAAAGACACACTCCAGTAATAAAACAGACCAGTCTATGTAAAGTATGCATCCATGAAGATATGACAATGTCTGACACAGGTGAGCACTCAAATAGATGCTACCTGTCATGTCCAGTCAGGTTATGTGTACGGTGTATTTATTGTATCAGTGAGTGTCTGTGTGTGCATATTTTTATGAAAAAGTTTATTTCTGTATATGAGTTGTTTATTTTGTGTGTGCCTATCCATTAATTGTGGGAGGGATCACCTCAAGCTCTCTTGAGAATAAGACAGGTACCCAACAAACATATTAATAAATAAAAGTGATACATTCATTATGTAAAAAATCTTGCCATTATTTACTTCTAGGATACTGTTGTCTTGTTCTTATATTTCTCAGTCTAGTGCATTCTTGATGTCTGCCAGCCTCTTTTTTTTCCTCTATCCTTTAATTCTGGACATCCTTCAGGGTTTAATCTTTGATCTTTTAACACTTCGGAGATTTCATCTCTCAAAAAGCTTTAAACTACTACCTGTCAACCAAAATCTAAACTCCGGCCATGATCATTGACTCTTGTCCCAGATAGCTGGCTTACTCTCAATATTTTGCAGCACTTCAGCAGGGCATATTTATTTGTATCATATTAATTTGTACCTATGTTGATTTTTGAACCATTGCTTAAGTGAGCCTGCATTTTAAAGACCACAGTCATCTCTAGAGCAAAGACAGTTTTCCACTTCTTTTGTATCTAAGGCTGCTAGTAATGTGCTCTAAATATAATGAATGTCTAATAATGGTGGTAAAAAGTAGTCAAATCACTTTATCTTAGTTTCACTCCATCATTTCTGAGTTTCAGTCACATGCATGACACTGGCAATATGGAGATGAGACACAGTTCTTCATGGAACTCACAGTTTGGGAGTGGGAGACAGATATGTAAAGAAATCCAATGAACTTGCTAAGGGGCATAATAGAAGTACAAGGCACAGAGGTAACTCATAGCAAGTAGTGAACACTCATCAGGAAGTGGGGAGATGAGACTCAAAATACCTCCTGATATTCTAGTAGGTAAGAAAAGTAAAATATTCATTTGATAGGCAGTATGATGGTAAAGAAGAACAGAAAAAAGGCCTTAGATA
>NW_012148541.1:109910-111279 GCF_000956105.1 Propithecus coquereli | reverse complement strand
TCAGGGTTTAATCTTTGATCTTTTAACACTTCGGAGATTTCATCTCTCAAAAAGCTTTAAACTACTACCTGTCAACCAAAATCTAAACTCCGGCCGTGATCATTGACTCTTGTCCCAGATAGCTGGCTTACTCTCAATATTTTGCAGCACTTCAGCAGGGCATGTTTATTTGTATCATATTAATTTGTACCTATGTTAATTTTTGAACCATTGCTTAAGTGAGCCTGCATTTTAAAGACCAC
The DNA here is from genome assembly GCF_000956105.1 of Propithecus coquereli. Lineage (NCBI taxonomy): Eukaryota > Metazoa > Chordata > Mammalia > Primates > Indriidae > Propithecus > Propithecus coquereli. Next base: position 111,037 of record NW_012148541.1, on the reverse strand, counting down.
AGTCATCTCTAGAGCAAAGACAGTTTTCCACTTCTTTTGCATCTAAGGCTGCTAGTAATGTGCTCTAAATATAATGAATGTCTAATAATGGTGGTAAAGAGTAGTCAAATCACTTGATCTTAGTTTCACTCCATCATTTCTGAGTTTCAGTCACATACATGACACTGGCAATATGGAGATGAGACACAGTTCTTCATGGAACTCACAGTTTGGGAGTGGGAGACAGATATGTAAAGAAATCCAATGAACTTGTTAAGGGGCATAATAGAAGTACAAGGCACAGAGGTAACTCATAGCAAGTAGTGAACACTCATCAGGAAGTGAGGAGGTGAGACTCAAATACCTCCTGATATTCTAGTAGGTAAGAAAAGTAAAATATTCATTTGATAGGCAGTATGATGGTAAAGAAGAACAGAAAAAAGGCCTTAGATAGTACATATTTGTATAATTGAGAGCCTTCTATATTTTCTGACATGAAGTAGTACTTGAGACCAATGACGAGGCTCACTAATCAGAGCTGACTTGAAATATATCAGGGTCTTTGGGAGGTGATTTTTTTTCCATTTACAAATGGATTTCAGCTGAGTCTCATTGAATACAATAAACTGAGATGAAAATTTAAAATGTGTAGTGGAAATTATTTTTTGCCTTATTTTTATTCCATGGAGTTCATCTTTGAGTATATTCAAAATATCAGTAATCGTTTTATGCCTGAAGTCAGCTTTTCTAGCATTACAGTCTAATGTGAACCTCCTGGCAAATGTAGTACTACTTAGCTTTAGGAAAACTAACTGAAAACTAACTTGCATTACCACAGCACTCTTTGAAGTTTTAACTTAAATGGAAATGTAAGGATTACTGAAATCTTGCATATTTTGGTTGTTTTTTCAATTGGAAAATAGGGAAAAATGTCTATGGATATGATCATAAATTTTGGTAAATCTTACATAAATACACAAGTAGGAAATTATAACTATAAAACCAAAGCTGGGCTTGATGCTTATAGAGCAAAGAGACTTTCTTTATTATTAATTTTTGCCTGAAAAAATGACTTTAAAGATTTTTTAGGGTTGCTAGGCTTAAAAATGACAGCTCTGCCTTTAGATATTTAATTGCTGCTTGGGAAT
>NW_012148541.1:106158-107593 GCF_000956105.1 Propithecus coquereli | reverse complement strand
GTGCTGTTTTGCTTAAAGGAGTAAATACTCTCTAAGGTTGAGAAGCAAAATAGATGTATAAGCATATCTTCATCAATAACTCTAAGTGCTCAATTGAAAATTCAAGGAAACACTTCCTGGGAAAAGACAGGTTTTTGATTTTGTTCTTTTTTTTATTTCAAAATTTTACAGGGGTACGTAGGTTTTGGTTACATAATTTGCTTTTGTACATTTTGAGTCGAAGTTATAAGTGTGTCCTTCAGTCAGTTAGTGTGCATTATACCCATTAGGTGTGAATTTACCATCCGCTTCTCCACCCTTCCACCTACTTGATTTTCCTTGAATTTTACTTCCATATGTACACTAAAGTGTTGCTTGGTTAGTTCCAATTTATTATAGTACTGAGTACATGTGGTGTTTGTTTTTCCGTTCTTGCGATCCTTCACTAAGAAGAATGGCCTCCGGTTCCATTAAGGTTGTTATAAAAGATACTAGATCACCATTATTTTTTATGGCTGAGTAGTGCCCCATGGTATACATATACTACATTTTATTAATCCACTCATGTATTGATGGGTATTTGGGTTGATTCCACAACTTTGTGATTGTGAATTGTGCTGCTATAAACATTCAAGTGTGTCTTTTTTATAAAATGTCTTTTTTTCCTTTGGATAAATACCTAGTAGCAGGAGTATGGAGATACCTCAAGGAACTAAAAGTAGACGTGCCATTTTATTTTGTTCTTTATTGTCTGATAGAATATTGGGGTATTGCAGGTTAATATGCTATTTAAAAAAATAATAGAATGAATTCTCTATTTTAACTCATTAAATGAGGATAACAATTCTGAAGATTCTTTTCTTAGTCTGAGTGGTTTTTTATGTGTCTATTCATACTTTACATAGGTTCATTGAGCTTAGGCTATGTGTAAAACATGCAAATATATATAAAAGGTATGTCCACATATACTTATATGGACATACACTCTCTTAGAGACTCATGAAAAACCACAGAAAAAGAAATCATTTATAGGGATATTTATAAATAACTTTTGTTGTTTAAAAAAATTTAATTCTAAAAATTGTGCATGATTCTTTTAAAATAATTCCAATGACACATTAATCAAATAAAAAATATGCAAAGTCATCTGCCATTGTATCCCCCATCCTAAATTCCTTTCCACAAATAATTGCTGTTTATGGTTAGGTGTATATACCTCCAGATCTCTCTCTTGCTCACTCTCTCTCTCATATATTAGATTATGGATGTGTGTGTGTTTGTGAAATAGAGAGATACATATAGAAAGAGAAATGGGGGGAGAATATATATTCTGCTACTTGGTATTTTGGTTTTTCAGTTAGTAATTTACCATGGGCACCTAATTATTTTGGTACATATATAATAGATCTAGTAAATTATTTTTAAAACCTGCATAATATCCCAAAGTATAAATAGA
>NW_012148541.1:104894-105845 GCF_000956105.1 Propithecus coquereli | reverse complement strand
ATCCCAAAGTATAAATAGACCATTTCATTTTTAACATTTTTAATTACAAATAAAAATTGTATATAGTTATGATGTTTTCATATGTGTATACATTATGCAATAATAATTAAGTCAAGGTAATTAATTTATCCATCATCACACATACTTATATTTTGTGAAGTGAACATTTAAAATCTGCTCTCTTGCAATTTCCAAGTATATAATACATTATTTATGTAGTCAACATGTTGTGCAATAGAACTCTAGAACTTATTTCTATTTAAGTGGCATTTTGTACTCTTTCTTTTATTTCAAAGTATTAGGGGGTACAAATAATTTTGGTTACATGAATTGCTTTTATAATGCTTGACTCATGATTGTAAGAGTGCCTGTCACCCAGATATTGTTCATTGTACCTGTTAGGTAGGGTTTTTCCAGTCCCCTCCTCCCCCTGCCCCCAGGCTGATTTCTGTTGAGTTTTACTTCTCTCCATGCACATGTGAGCTCATCGGTTAGTTCCCATTTAGTAGTGAGTACGGGTGGTGTGTGTTTTTCCATTCTTTAGATACTTCACTTAGGATAATGGTCTCCATTTCCATCCAAATTGCTGCAAAAGGCATTAATTCATCTTCTTTTATGGCCGAGTGGTACTCCATGGTACACATATGCCACATTCTGTTAATCTACTCATGAATGGATGGGCACTTGGGTTGATTGCACATCTTTGCAATTGTGAATTGTGCTGCAATAAACATTCAGGTGCAGTTGTCTTTTTGATAAAATTACTTCTTTTCCTTTGGGTAAATACCCAGTAGTGTGATTGCTAGATTGAATGGTAGGTCTACTTTTAGTTCATTGAGAAATCTCCATACTGTTTTCCACAGAGGTTGTACTAATTTGCTGTCACACCAGCAGTGTATAAGCATTCCTTTCTCTCTGCATCCACGCCAGCATCTATTGTTTCTGAACTTT
>NW_012148541.1:85296-104384 GCF_000956105.1 Propithecus coquereli | reverse complement strand
CTGGCTGATTTGCTTGAGTTCTTTGTAGATTCTGGTTATTCGTCCTTTATCAGATGGATAGCCCATGAATATTTTTTCCCATTCTGTAGACTGTCTATATCCCCTGTTAATTATTTCTTTGGCTGTGCATAATCTTTTTTATTTAATCAGGTATCATTTATTTATTTTTATTGTTGCTGTGATTGCCTTTGGGTTCTTCTTCATAAATTCTTTCTCTAGGCCGATATCTGAAAGAGTTTTTCCCACATTTTCTTCTAGAATTCTTATGGTTTCATGCCATATATTTAAGTCTTTTATCCATCTTAAATTATTTTTTGTAAGTTTTGAGAGATATGGATCCTGTTTCATTCTTCTGCATGTGGCTATCACAATTACTACAAAGAAACTAAAGCACCTAGGAAAATACTTAACCAGGGAGGTGAAAGATCTCTACAAAGAGAACTATGAAACACTGAGGAAAGAAACTACAGATAATCCAAACATATGGAAAAACATATAGTGCTCATGGATTGGTAGAAACAACATTGTTACCATATCCATACTACCCAAAGTTATTTACAGACTCAATGCAATTCCCACCAAAATACCAACATCATATTTCACAGATATAGAAAAAATAATGCTAAGCTTTGTGTGTAACCAGAAAAGAGTGCAAATAGCCAAAGCAATCTTAAGGAAAAGAACAAATGGGGAGGCATCACATTACCTGACTTCAAACTATATTATAAGGCTATAGTAACCAAATCGGCATGATATTGGCACAAAAATAGAGACCTAGACCGATGGAACAGAACAGAAGACTTAGATATAATATCATCCACATACAGCCAACTGATCTTTGACAAAGCAGACAACAATATACACTGGGAAAAGAATCCCTATTCAATAAATGGTCCTGGGAAAAATTCGTATTCTTTAATCAACATCTCCTCAATCCCTGCCCCCACCAGCCCCTGGTAATCACCATTCTACCCTATTTCTATAAGTTCACCTTTTAAAAATTGCACCTATATGTGAGATGTGGTATTTTTCTTTCTGTGCCTGGCTTATTTTGCTTAACATAATGTCCTTCAGGTTCATCCATGTCACAGCAAATGAGAGGATTTCCTTCTTTTTTAGAGCTAATTAGTATTCCATTGTGTATATAAAGCACATTTTCTTTATCCATTCATCTGTGAATAGGCACTAAGGTTTATTTCATATCTTGACTATTGAGAATAATGCTGCAATGAACATGAGAGTGCAGATAATTCTTTGACATACTGATTTCATTTTTAACCATTATTTTATTGATGTATGTTCAAATTATTTCTAATCTATCCCCATTACAAACAATATTAGAAAAAACATGCAAATATGTATGTATACATAATTGTGTGTGCATGTTGGCTTTTCTGTAGGACATATTCCTAGTAGTATACTGCTGGATCAAATGGTAGGCACAAAAAAGTTTCCTAAGAATTTTTGCATAGAACCTTTTCTAATATCTAACACACTCAGACAAATATTGACCGAGTCTGTAAGGGGTACTTGTTACCCTGTTTAGCCTAATCTGAGAATAGGAATCTTGTCTGTAATAGTTAGGGGTGTCAACTTAGCCTATGATTCTGTGTATAACAAAAACATATGATATTTTTCAAGAGAAAATAATGATTTAGTTGAGTTTGACTGTCACTATGAATACTGTATCAATAATATATATGTATGTTTATAGACAAAATAATTGTTTACTTGAGTTTGGCTGTCCCTATGCATATTATATAATTCTCCACACTAAGTATATTTTAAAATGTCTTAAGCGTATGCGGAATGCAATAGCTCTTAGTCTGGTTGTGTCTGGGTTCTTCTTTTTGAAGAAACCAATGATTTTTACTGGCTTTCATGCCATTCTTATTATATTGGGATGGTTATGTCCTTGCATTGAGGTCTTTAATCTCAGTTTCTACTTATTAATTTGCATAAAGCTTTCTTTAAATAAAATCTTTATTCATTTACTTTGATCAGAGGTTGTACTTTTCATCAAACATGTTATGCCCAACACAAGCTTTCATTTTATCCATTCATCTTGCAATGGTAGTTCTGCTGTGGCTCTATGTAATCACTTTGCATTGTGTGTGCAGTCTGTATTTCATCAGTATTTTGGTACTGTAGTGACAAGGACGAGTAGCTTAAACAAACATGGGCTGAAGGAGTGAGGTGACTTATGCCGATTGAGGTCTGAGTTGTGCCACGGCACATTCTGTGTAATACTTTTAACAACCCTCTGCATACAGTCATCTGCCATCTAATCACTATCCCCATCTTCACTGCCCAGGGATATCATCATTATGTCACAATCAGTACCCCAAATTAGTGAGCACAATATCTTACACATAATAGCACTCAAATGTTTGTTTAATAAATGAGTGAATTTATCAATCCTACTGACAGATTATTCTGCAATGAAATTTGTCAAAACACTTAAATCTGCCATATTGCCATTTCACTTTGGAGAATTTGAAATGAATTAATACCAATAAAAAATGTTTCCCCCAAACTTAGTATTCTATAAATCCACCACACAACCTTACTTTTCTCCCATAGGTATGAAATACTGGAGACCATTATAGGCCATTAAAACACCATAAAAACACCCCTGTCATTGTTTTGCATTGTGCTCTCAGTGTACTTTTGTCAGAGAAATGAATTGTTCATATTTTAACATAGTGGTCATAATCATTATTATTAGGTCTTTAGCATTAATCATTCCAAATGTTCTATCACCCACTAAAAATATGTGAGAATTATATCCTGTAGAAAATATCAACAACTAGAACATTGACCTTTTCAATGTTCTGATATAGCACATCCATTCCAATTCTTCCTGAATGCCTACTCTAAATAACCTATGGGGAGCAGGTGAAATGGCCAGTCTTTCTAAATGCAAAATATTTGAAAGGTCAACTATAAAAACAGTCGATTAATGCCAGGCCATAAATCGTCATAAACAGAGAGCACTAGTTATCAAGAAAAAATTTATCCTCAGTCACTTTAATGAGAACAAAAATTGGCAGGGATGTAACCTCTTTTGATTTCATGTAGTGCCTGCAGATTTGTGGACTGCCTGAGGTAGCAATGGAGCTATTACAGATATTATTCTACTGAAGACAAGTAATGATGCCTTGGATTCTGGATTGATGTGTGACGTTTCTATTTTCTTTCTGTCTTATCACATCACTTTTGATTAAAGCCATAGCATCATTTCAGGAAGAATGCTTAGAGTTCCATTCATGTTGATGTAAGAAAATGTCTGGCTAATTAAATATTGTAATATTTCTCACATTTCATGGGTGAAGTCAGATATAAAAATATATGAAACCAAAAAATCCAAGCCCTTCTGTAAGTGTGGACCCTTTCTAAAACTGTTTCCTACACTTGGAATGCGCTGTTTTCTTCATACCATGGTCCTACTCATCTTTGAAGTCCAGTTCAAGGTCCCCCTCTTCTATTTTGCTAATGGACAGTTATGAACAAATTAGAGAATGCTGAGGAAAATATTTGTATTATTTACAAATTGACTATAACTTGAAATAAGCAACATAATAGACAATTATATTGAGAAGTGGCTGGTCCATCTCCTCTTTAGTTCCCACTGTTAGTTATGTTAAAAGTGGCTTAGTTGAGAGACCCAAATCTTCAACTTCTTAATGGTTACATGCATGGTCACTATTTAATCCACTAAGTTGTTCAGAGTATTGTACACCAGAGTAACGCAGGCCAACATTAGAGCACAAAATATTAACCTTTTATTCTCTGGATTGATGAGCTAGAGCATATATAAACCTTACAGCCTCTCTTGCCTGTCCATTTACCACACAACCTAATTTGAGACCTGCCTGCCATCTCCCAGGCTCCCTCCTTGAATCTTACCTGACTTTCCAGAGGTAGAACTTAAAAATCAAGTAAGAAATAGCTTTTTTCCCTAATAACTAGGATAGACTGCTCATTTCATGCTTCCTTTCACTGGATTTAAATTTGACCTCCTAATTTAATTAAGAACAAGTCTATCTTGTCTTCTAAGCAGTATCTGACTTCATAAGCCATATGAGGATGAAGAAGAGAGAGAAAGAAAATGATTAAAAAGAGAATAGAGAATCAGGAAAGGAAAACTTTACTTGTCCAATCTGCTGACAATACACAATTTTTTCCCATTAAAAGTGATATTCTTTTCTTTGATGAACCTCTTGTGTGTTTTGGAAGTCCAAGTATTTTTTTTCTTTCTAATTTGACCTTTGTGAGCAATGCTGCTAATTGTCTACCCAATACTTGTTTAGCTTTTCTTCCTTACTAATTTAGCTCTAATTTTGAGGGGAGGGGCAAGTGACAAAGTGCCCAGAGGAGTGGAAACTACATTGACCAGACTTCCTTGCCACTGGGTATGCTATATCACTTTGTTCTGGCCAATGAGATGTAAGTAGAATTTTACTATGAGGCTTCCAGGACACTTATTATTTTTCTAATAAAAAAAGAGAGACTTGGCTGCAATGAGTATTTTTCCCTTTGCCCTTCCCATTTCCTCCTGCCTATAGTTGACAACATAGAAAAAGAGAAAGAACTTGGCGTAGTGGGACCGTATTACTAGCCTCGAACAGCTTACTTATGGATTTCTTTTTATGTAAGAAAAATAATTTTTTATATATTTAATAAATTATTTGTCAAGTTATTTTTATTAGTATGTGTTGAAAGTAATTCTTACCAATACAACCTAGAAGAGGATTCTTTCTTCTTGGGGAAAGAGAAAGAGATAGGTGAGAAAGGAGGAAATAAAGGAGAGAGAGAGAGAGAATTTGTATGTAATTTGCATGCATGTAGAGATGAAGGGAAGACTTTGATTCCCCCTAGGAAATTAAGGTATGTGATTAAAAGCCACTTTATGATACTGTCACAGATGGATGAGATTAACATAAACAATATAATTATAGTAGTTGGGACAGTTATTAGATATTAGGGCAATTCCCTCCCTAATGATGGTAAAGTGGATGATTAGGGTTTAGAAAAGGGTTTAGAAAAAGAATGTGGGATAAGAGTAGCAGCAGATTGGGCAAAGGACAAAGATGTCTACATGAAATGAAAAAGGAAAAAAATTATAAACATGGCAATTACTTCAAGTTCTAAATATAATAAAAGTCCAGCCTGATTCAAAATTGTTTCAAATGAGTAAAATGGTAGAGAGAGGAATGAACACGTTTTGTACATGGAAGTACTCCCAAGTTATCACTTATGCCAATCTAGCATTTATTCCCAAGGGAGAATTTTTTGAGAATACTTGGCCTAGACTAAAGGAAATAAGCATCAGTCATATTGGTAAAATCTGAATCTTGACATGCATGTGTTATTTACTCTGTGTTATTCTTTCTTTTGTGGATATAAAAGAAACTTTGAAGCATTTGAAGAACTGTTATTTCTAATGCATCTGGGAAAACCAATTGTGATTTTTCTTTGCTTTACACTGCTAGGATAATCCTCTAAATTAGGCTTTTCTCATATGTGATTTATAGTTTTGCTTCCACTAAATTAACCAAATTACCCAAGACAGGATTTTGCTATTTTATGTGTAGGGATGTTATATGGGAATTCATGAAATAAATTCATCTTGTCACTGGAGACAGATGTTTTTGCATTGTCAAGTTTTAGTCCTATTAGTCTGGCTTTGAATGGGGCTAGAAATTTCAAACTACCATGCTTAGTCTGCCTACATTCAGCTCCAAAGACCACAGCCTGTAAGCATGACCAGTTGAAGAGAGCTTAAAGAGAAGTTGTAATTTCTTCTTCTCTGGGGACCTTGATGATAAGGATTAAGCATTGTCTTTCTGGGATTGTAAGAGTGTATTGCTTTCTTGTGGCAGCTTAAAGGACTGTATTATCTCTTTTAGGAACCTTTCTAAATTAATGTGATTTTGTGATTATGAGAGAGATAACTATATTATATAATTCATTCCTCATAAAATAGAGAGACAAAAAATTTTACTAAAAGTCACTTGCTAAAATAGAGAAGGAACAGAAGACTCATAAAGAAAAAGAATGCTGTGTATTTGTCAAGGTGTATTTGCTGGTATGTGATAGCTCAAAGTAGAAAAAAACAGAAAAGGGAATGCATGGGCTCATAACTGGGAAGGTCAAGGAGTTAACTGATGTTAAGCATGACAAGATTCAGGATTTTTACCAATGTCAGAAAGAATCTGTCCTTTTTTACTTTCTTCAAATAACAGCTTTATCCTTAGCCAGGCTCTCTCTGTGATGTAAGCAACATGCAAATCTAGGTTTATGTCATCTGCACTACTAGAAATTCAAATATAAGAAAATTCCTCTTTCCCAATAACTCCAGCAAAATCCTAGTGAAGACTTGCACTGACCAAGCTTAGTTCATATGCCCATCACTGAACCAATCGCTGTGGACAAGGGGATGTGCTACCAAATTGTACAAGACTTGACCATATCTTAGGCCCACAAGTTTGGTTTTAAATGAGGCTCAAAACTCTGACATGAATGTTGTCAACCTGCCCAGTCTGATTGAATTCTGATGGCTGATCGGAGGGTGCTTCTTCAAGGGAAAATTGGGTGCTATTACTAAGAGAAGAAAGAAGGGAGGCTGGGCAGGCAAATTCAACAGATGTTCCTCATATGATACAATGCCACACAGTAAGTTTAAGTAAAATGACAAAACCATTATAGGTGAGAAACATGGAACTATCTATGCACTTTTCCAAATGACCCTAGATGGCTTTTCACTTCAAAATGAAGTAAAAGATAATTTCTCATGTGTGTCGGTGTGTTTTTCAGATATCTTTTTATTTAATAGATTCAGAATTCAGACTTTATTTGATAATACACTTCAAGTTGTTAACAGGCCTAGCACTGAAACATTTTACAGATGGGCAGGAAACAAAATATAGTCATTGTAGTCTCAGGGGTTGATCATGTGGCTTTCTTTTATACTGTATTAAATGTGTTATATCTCATTTTCACTTGCTGATTCTTTTTTAAATTTTTGAATCAGTCTTTTAGAATGGGTTAAATATTAAAGCTTAGGGGAAAATTAGGATGAAGCTTCACCAATAAAACAAGGTATATGCACCCATTGAGTCCAACTCATAAGCAGCAGTGAAACTAGATTCCTATCCATTATACATGGTTTATAAGCCATGGTATGTAAGAATTAAAACCATAGCTGTTAACTCATGATATAGATTATGTGGGCTTTTTTCCCTGAAAACACTAAAATACAGTGGGAAACTTATGGTGGTTTTTCCCACATAAACTAAATGCTGTGATCTGTGTTCAGTTTCAGGATACTACGCAATACTATCATAGTGACTGATTAACTGAAAAGTACCTTAGAAATCTGAAAATTTTAACAATAATTTCAAATAATATTACATTTACTAATATTACTCACCCATGGATTTCTATCTAATATTCTTTCTAAATCTTTGTAGAAAATATGCATGAGAATTTTGACAAAAAATCTCATTATTTTTGAGTCTTTTGTTAATATTCAGATCTTAATCACTTTCCCATTTACAAAGCAGGAGTTATCTTTATGTCACTTGGAAGGCTTTCTGAATTTTAATCAATTTCTCTGTCCTTGATTTGAAAAATTTTTGATAAAGACCATTGGGGACTCCGGATAAGAAATATTATCAAAGATAATTACTATCTCAGAAAATTTGAAAGCATCTTAATTTTGACAAAACGAGAGGACATTAGGCAAAATGCTGTTGCATTTAAATCAATGTTTTAAGGCATTTTGATAAAAATTTAACTCATCATATAATATTCTTTAGATGTACACTGTATCCCAGAACCACTTTGGCTTATAAGAATTTTATATGTTTAGTAATAAAGGATACTTAGGAAAATTTGGACAGAAATGATCTTATACTGACAAGCAGGAAAATTTTATTTAGTGACTTGGCTCATAGAAGGATCAAAACAAAATCGATTCAGTAAAATGGGCAAATATGGAAATCCTAAAACTATCTGTATACCTCAAAGTATATAAAATATCCAGGTGATATATTTTTTAATATTTTCACCTTTTATCTTATCAATACATAGAGATATTTACTTTATGGACAACAGCCAATGTTATGATGTTAGGGTGGCAGTATAGCCTTCAAGTTAAGAGCAAGATCTTTGGAATCACACAAAATTGTGTTCAAATACAGACTCTGCCACTAAGAACTGTGTTGGTTTGAGAACATTACTGTAAAATGGAGATAATCTTAGGTTGTTATAAAGATCGAATGTGACAATGTTTACAAAGCATTTAGCCAAATGCATGAAATAGATATAAGCAAAAAAAAAAAAAATAGAGCACAAAGAATAAAAAGGTAGCTAGATTGAAGGAGTCACTGCTTTTCTCTAACCTGTAGAGTATCTCTGCATAAATTAGAAAAGTATATTCTCTCTGGGTGGATATAACCTTGAGAGTGCAGGCTTGGCAACTGGCCACTGCCTTTGTGCAAAGCCAAAGTCACTCCTTTTTTCAGGCTGCAGTAACCTTGCACCAGAACGCAGAGTATGACAGACAAGCCAAGTGTGGACTAGATTCCAGTTTCCGTTGCTCCATATCCCAGGTGTTCTTACAGTGAACAACATACATAATATACAGCTTTGTTTCAATTTATACCTCAAGTAGATTTGTCAATGAATTTCTTCTAAACAAGTATAGTCCTTTCCATGAAGGGAGATCTAGGGACTATATTTTTCTCCATATCATTACAAAATTTTAGTTAAAGAAAATTTGTCCAAAGTAAGGAGGAAATAATTCCCTCCAAATTCTCTATTTTGCCAAGACTTGGCCATCGGTCTTACTATAATGTCCTAACATATCAAAGAAGTGTAGTACAAAATTCTGGTGTTACTTCTAGCAGGACGTCATAAATGTGTCTATTAATGGGTTAGACAGGATATTCTAAGTTGTGATTATAACCCCCTCTGTATAAGTAATTTAAGAGTACTTAGACATACCTAGACATGGAGTCCATCCTCAGTTGAGCAGAACCCAGAAAAGGAAGTAGTATGTGATATACTGGTTAGAGCCTGTATTTTGGATTGAGGTTGAATATGGATTTTAGTCTGTTATTTAGTAGTTATTTGGCCTCAATCAAGTTTCATTATCTCTCTGATCCTTAGGGTTTTCATCTGTAAATGAAGATAATACTAACTTTGTAGAGTAGCTGTGAGAATTACATAAGAATCTCTATATATAATTAGCTGCCATACTTCAGTCACTCAATAAATGACATTATTTTTATTGACTATTGATATATGTTCCTAAATGCCCCATATTTATTATATTCTGTAATGGCCAGCATCAGTCAGGTTAGTTCAGCCTGGTAGTGGGTAAGCTCATTTATGCTGTATCAGGACCCTGGAAGGACTTTCAGACCTTTTTCTATACATGATTGGATGAGGCTTTTTCATGCTATTGAAAGAAATACTGACAGAAGGCAAATGTCAGCATCCTTCAAGGGAAGCAGGTGACTTATTTAGCCTGTACAGCACTATATCAATTTGAATGTTTGCCATTAGAGGGAAAGACATGTATCAAACTTTAAATATGATGTTCTCATGCGAACGATGTGACTCTACAAACTTGTAGCTAAAATTTTAAGAGTATGTTTTCTTATAGCTATCACCAATACAAAATGGCACTATGCTTCCAGGAACCCTAAGTACTACATAAACATTAAGCTGTGTCTTTGCTTCATTCTCTTCACAGAGAGTCAGGCACACAAGGAGGTTAAGTGGTTTACCCAAGGCAGTGTGTCATGCAAGTAACAGAACTGGGAATTGAACCAGAAGTCAGGCTCCTGGGCAATGTAAAACCTCAATGAGAAAGAAAGTCCTTTTTTTGTTCCTGGGTCTGTTGCTTATCCTGTTTCTCTTTATACTAATACTTCAACTACACTCCTTATCTTTATGATGTGGTTCAGTGTTTATATGGCTATATAAATCACTGATGCTTGTTTTAGATGAGAAACTATGAGACTACATTTATATAATAAAGACAAATGAATTGATAGTCAGCTCTCCAATATGTCAATGATTCTTTTATAATCTGACAAAATTTACAATAACTGTGGTCAGAAAATCACAATATTAGGGAAGACTGATGTTTTCTTCCAACAAGTAATGGCCTTTGCACTTATCTTTTCAGAACTACCATTCCAAGGTGTGATCAGAGATATCATAGTAGAAGAATGATTTCTCTCAGCCAGCAGTAGAAAAGAGTGAGATCCTGAGGTTGCTATTGATCATTATAATTAAACAAAATTGATATAGATTGAGTATACTTTACTTTTGTGATGCCAATAATCATTGAAAAAATTCAATGGTCAATACTAATTTTTATCAAGCTTCCCCCTAGAGAGGTGGGAAATTCATTTGGTAGACAATCTTACAGTAAAATGAATCAAAGATTATCCAAGCAGTCACAACCTCATCATCATATTAATAATTTAAATAGCATGCTAAACACTGCAATAGCATGCTAAGGTTTATCAAAAACATTCCAATATACCATTGCATTTGATCCTCACAATAGTCCCCTTAAAGACACAAAATATAGATTATCATCCCATTTTATTTGTGATCTGCCTGACTAGCAAGTCGCAGATTTAAGACTAAGGAGTGATGTCTTCTTACTTATAGACCAGGGTACTTTCCATTATACTATAATACCAGAAAAGCCTTCAACAGCAGCAGATGTAGAGTACTGACTTTAATCAAGAAAGATAGTATTTCCATTTAATAGATGGTATATCTGAGACCCATCTGACGTATTATTTCTCTACATCTATATCCAGATCATGCAGCTAGCCTTCTAGGAAGAAGTTATACCACGCTGCTTTATCTTTAAACAAATTCACTTCTCTCCTGACCCCATTTAGTTAATATGTCTAGTACAAATCACTATATATCCTTTTATAAAACAAATTTTTGTTGAAAATTTATTCTGATACTAGAAAGCTAACATTTTTAATACCTAGGGGCTCTTATGATTAAATGGACATCCAAAGTCGACCTTATCTGCCATGGATTATATAAATAACTGTCATTATCATCTCTGCCTTCTTTCGTATTCATTGTCATATTTCAGTATATAAGTCAGGCATGAGACAGTGGTGTGCTGATAAACCAATTTGGGAGAAGAACGGGAAAGCCCTGATTTATAGCATTTGATTTCCATAGTATAAATACTCCCACCATGGCCAATACCAATGAGACAGTATTGAACATGGAATTGAAAAGAGATGTGCACAATCAGTTCTTTTAAGCTGATAGGAGTCAACTCTATAACAGCATGGAGAGGGAGGCCCAGAGCATGAAAAATTGTGAGGAGGTGGACAGACAGGGTGAAGCATTTATTCTTTTATTCAAACATTTACTCAGCATCTACTATATTACTGGAGTTCTATTAAGTGCTTGTGGAGGAGAGACAGAGAAAATAAAATATATTTTTTGAGCACATGCTATGTGTTAGGCAAAATGCTAGGTCTTTTATGCACATATTCTCATTTCATCTTAACAGCCATCATAGAAAATATGTATTATTGTCTTCATTTTTTTTCAGATGAGGAAACTGATGCTCACTGAGATTAAATGATTTGTCTAATGAGCAAGTGGCTAAGCCAGGATTCTAGCTCATGTCTCAGTGTCTTCAAATCACTTTATATTATTACACCAAGCCAACACTGTCAGGGATTGATTGCCTTCAAGGAACTCATAATCTAGTTGAGATTGTAGACAAGGAACACAATCATAGCATAGTGTACTAATATGAAGGCTGTAGAAGAGAGCCAATCAATTAAGCCTAATGGGAGTTAGGTAAGGCTTCTAAAAAAGTGATTCTTGAGTCAATTCATAAAAGCAAGTAGGAGTTAATCTGGCATACTAAGGTAAGAAGGGCATTTCTTGTACAGAGAACAGCATATGCAAAATAATGGAGAGAGTGTAGTGGCTGTGGAAGTTGCAAGTAGATTCGTACAGTCTTCATTCATCAAATTTATTGAGTACCTACTATGTTCCAGGTGCTATTCTAGGCTCTAGATATATGACAGTGAACAAAACTTAAGGAAATCCAGGTCCTCATACAGCTTGCCCTCTACTGAGGACAAAGAAAAAATAACAAGTATATAAATAAATATATATATGTCAGATGGCGACAAATGCCATGGAGAAATAAAACAGGGGAGAGGGATAGGTTGTGTCAGGGTGTGGTTACAATATTAAATGGTAGAGGGTGGGAAGGCTGAGGCTAGGAAGAGTCAAGGGAGGTATCTAGAACACAAAACTTAAGGAGGCACTAACTCTCAGTTGCCAACCTTGTACTCGCACAAGCCTGAGAGTGAATGCCTCCTTAAATTTTGCGCCCTGAGCACCTGACTTACCTCACCCTAGTGCAAGTCCCGGGCCCTGGCCAGTGATATTTGAGCAAAGATTAGAAGTACATGAGGGGACAAGCCATTTCTACATCTCCAAGAAAGCATTCCAGGACGTTTTAAAGCATGAAGCAAAGAGTTCTCATAAGAGTGTGGTGAGAAAAAGGAAAGGCAGCAGAGAACAAGAGTCAGAACGTGGAAGGCCTTGCTTGCCAACTGAGGGATTTAAAATTCATCCTGAAGACAATGGTGAGGGGTGTTTAATGAATTTTAAATGGGGCAGGCACATAGCAACTTCTGGTTTGAATTTTAGAAATAAAATTGTGGTTGGAGCATGGGTGATGTTGGGAATGAATAAGAGAGAATATATAAAAAGATGTTTATGAGGTAAAAGAAAAATAGCCATTGTAGAGAAAGTGTGCTATTGAGGGTATTAAGATGGGCTTGAAGAGAGGATAGAGTAAGAACAGAGAAGGCAAACTGGCTTCCTTGGACTGTTCCTGAGATCAGCCTTATTCTTCAGATATTTACATTGTGCAGGGAGAGATGAGAAGGAGTAGGATCCGCCAACAAAATGTCATTCGGGTGGTATGTAATATCTGAGGTGGCAGCTTTGGTGTTTAAGCTAACAGGGCCCCGTGGAAGATGCAAATGTCTTGAGAACAATCACACTATAATGTGGGTTATACCTCTTCTTATTTAGGATGAAAGATTTTTTTTTTTCATTCAATATGGTCTACGATCTTTACACTACATTTCATTATTGGGAATGGGCCATTGCAGGAGGACAAATTAAAATATTTTAATTGAAAAAAAATGAAAGCTGTAAAAATAGAACAAAATAGATTTCTAACAAGAATAAAGAACACATTTTTGGTGTGTGTGTGTGTGTGTGTGTGTGTGTGTAAAGATGAATATAACTCATTTTGGGATGAATAAAGAATGGTTTACTTGTTCAGTACCTTTCCTAACTTTCAATCTTTTGTTGTAGATCTCCTGTCACTTCAGGCTTCTTCTTGTTGTCTTGTTAAAAGTGATGGCATTGTATGTAGGGTTAGACACTGTGCATTTTGGACTATATATAAATCACTTAATTCTTATAAAAATATTTTTATGGCTTTGGATTCAAAATGGGAATGAAATATATATAAAGAAAATTACACTTTTCTTGTTGGAAATTGTACTGCAAATTATATTCCTGTCAGGATGTTAAAAAAGAAAAACACACTCAACTATTATATTAGTAAGGGGACTTTGGTTGTAAGATGAAGAAGGCCATGTTGTGTTAGCTTAGGCAAAAGAAAGAGAATTTATTGATTCACCTGATTCAGTTTTTGTGAAAATTCAATTAAATAATTTATGTAAAATATTTAACATACTGCCTGGTACATAATAAATGTTCAATAAATGCTAATCATTGTCATCATCAGTATTCTTTCAACAAATATTTACTGCTGCTGGGCACCAGTGACAGGCACAACAACCCTATGAGATAGATATTATTATACTCATTCTACAAATTAGAAAGTGAGCTCAAAAAGATTAGCTCAAAGTCCTAAGGTCACACAGCTAAGTGAGTGACAGACCTGGTATATGAATTGAAGTTTATCTTATTGAAACCAACTACCAAAAGAGGCTAGATGTGTGGGCCTGAGAATAAAGGTAGAGGATTTTGTCTTAGGGAAAAGAGGCAGGGAGAAAGGATGAATGTGGATAAGATCCATAGTTGAGATGAGGATGTTGAAGCAGTTCTCCCTAATAGAAAAAAAGAAAAAGGAAGTCATATATGTTTAATATTTACTTTGATCAGACACTATGACTAGTTCTTTATATATAGTATTTCTTTTAATATGCATATGAATTCTGTGAAACAGATATTATAATCCCCATTTTTCAGGTCAGGAAACTAAAGCTCAAAGTGTTTATCTTGACCAAGGTCACACACGTACTAAGTGGCAGACTTGAGATAAAAAAAACAAATTAGTCAAATCCAGTAAATCATGTTATCTCTACTTTTTTGATTACCATTGACTTCTTATGAAATAGGAAGTAAGTGGTTAAAAATAAGCTAGCAAGGGGTGTAGTTATGAGCTGAATTGTGTTCTCCCAAACTCATGTATTGAAGTCCTAACTCTTAGTACCTCAGAATGTGACTGTATTTGGAGATAGGATCTTTAAGGTGGTAAATAAATTAAAATGAGATCATTGCAGAGGGCTCTAATTCAATATGACTAGTATCTTTATAAGAGGCAATTAGGGCACACACATCCATGTACAGAGGAAAGACCACCTAAAATCTACTGATTTAGAAAGAATCTCAAATACATTACAATTTTATCACCTATAGTCCTCATGTTGTGCATTAGATCTCAGGACTTGTTCATCCTACATGTCTACTACTTTGTATCCTCTGATCTACATTTCCCCATTTCCTCCCTCCTTTCCCCTAGCAACCACCTTTTTATTCTCTCTCTCTGTATATTTGAATTTTTTATTTTAGATTTTATATGTAGGTAAAATAATACAATATTTTTCTTTCTGTGTCTGGATTATTTCACTTAGCATTATGTCTTCCAGTCTCATCTATGTTATGGCAAGTGGCAAGATCTGGTTCAGTTTTGGGGCTGAATAATATTCCATTATTTAGTAGGAATTTTTAAGCACAAAGAAACCAGAATGTAAAGTTTTGGAAAATTTGCAGTCTATCCCATATTGTAAAAACATAAAAATTAAAAAAAAAATGGGAACGCATGTTCTGGAGAGAACACAAAGGCAGTAGTTAAACAACTATTTGCTGAAAAGATTATAGGTGTGAATCATGGATTCAATTAACTATCTCAGCAGAAGCCAAGAATAGAGACACAATTATCAAGAAAGACCTGTGGAGGACCCTCTTATCTGATAGCATGAACTCTAGTTAATTCCATGGGAGGCCACCAAGGTTTCTTGGAATTTTATGCCAGCAGAAATGCTACCAGCTTAGACTGAAGAGAATAGAGATGGTATGAAATGAAGGAAGGCTGTTGAAATTCTGGGATTCTGCAGGATGGGTCAATGGAGATATCTAACTATGAACATATATTATTCTTCAAGAAAAAAGAAAAACAATCCTGAATATAGTGCAGAGGTTGGCAGTGCTGGCCCAGAGAGCACAGACTCAGCAGGTAGGGCTGTCGCCATGATGGACTTGGAAGGCAAGGCCACACAGGTGAGCCTAGAGAACAGAACATCGAGCCAAAGAGGATTATTCTTGAGCCTTAAAATCTAATGGAATTTGCTCTACTAGGTTTTAAACTTGCTCGGGACCCATAACCCCATTGTTATTTATAATTTTACCCTATTGGAATGGAAATATTTATTGTCCACCTGTCCCATGATTGTATTTTGAGTACAGATAACTTGTCTGGTTTTGTGGGTTCACAACTGAAGAGGAATTTTCCCTCAGGATGAACCATACCTTAAGTTTTACTCATACCTTATCTAGTTGATATTTACATGACATTTTGGGTTTACAGTTGATGGCGTATTGGGTTAAGACTTTTGGGGCTGTTGAAAAGAGGCATACGTGTTTTGTGTGTGAGAAGGATGTGAATGGGGAGGCTCAGAAGGTAGAGTGTCATGGGCTGAATTTTATCCCCTCAAATTCATATGTTAAAATCCTAAACTCCAGTAACTCAGAATGTTACTTTATTTGGAGATAGGAGCTTTAAAGAGGTAATTAAGTTAAAATGTGGTTATTAGGGTGGAACCTAATCCAATACAACTGGTACCCTTATAAGAAGAGTAAATTGGGACACAGACATATAGGTACAGAGGAAAGACCATGTGAAGATACAGGGAGAAGAAGGATATTTACACTGTAAGAAGAGAGGCCTCATAAGAAGCTAACTCTGTCAACACCAACACTGAGACTTCTAGGCTCCTGGACTGTGAGAAAGTAAATTTCTATTGTTGAAGCTACAGAGTCTGTGGTACTTTTCTATGGAAGTCCAAATAGACTAACACAGCTGTCTAGAGGAACACTCCGAAAATATCACACTATCTAAGACAAATAGTTGGTATTCTATATTTTAATATAGTTTTTATTATAAAAATTATAAATAAACATGCATACATATATTTAATATTTCTTGAAGAAAACCTGAACATCACGGCATGGTATTGGCACAAAAATAGAGATATGCACCAATAGAACAGAACAGAGAACCCATATATAAAACCATCATCATGTTGTCATCTAATCTTTGACAGAGCAGACAATATACACTGGGGAAAAGAAACCCTGTTCAATAAATGGTGCTGGGAAGACTGGATAGCCACATGCACAAGAATGAAACAGGATCCATATCTCTAACCAGTCACAAAAGTTAATTCAAAATGGATAAACAACTTAAATACATGGCATGAAACCATAAGCATTCTGGAAGAAAAGGTAGGGAAAACTCTTCTAGATATTGGCCTAGGCAAAGAATTTATGACTAAGACTCCAGTAGCAATTAAAAAACAACAAAAATAAATAAATGGGACTTGATTAAATTAAAAAAACACTTCTGCACAGCTAAGGAAATAATCAACAGAGCAAATAGATAACCTACAGAATGGGAGACAGTATTTGCAAGCTATATATCTGATAAAGGAATAATAACCAGAATCTATAAAGAACTCAAGCGATCAGCAAGAAAAAAATCAAACAATTCCATTAAAAAGTGGGCAAAAGACATGAACAGAAGCTTTTCAAAAGAAGATAGATAAATGGCTAATAAACATGTGAAAAAAATGCTCAACATCACTAATCATCACAGAAATGAAAATTAAAACCGCAATGAGATATCACCTTACTCCTGTTAGAACAGCTTTTATTAAAAAGTCCCAAAATGGTAGATGCTGATGTAGATGCAGAGAGAAAGGAATGCTTATACACTGTTGGTGAGACTGCAAATTAATACAACCTCTATGGAAAATAGTATGGAGATTACTCAGAGAACTAAAAGTATACCTACCATTCGATCTAGAAATTCCACTACTGGGTATCTACCCAAAGGAAAATAAGTCATTTTATTAAAAAAAAAATCTGCACTTGAATGTTTATTGCAGCACAATTCACAATTGCAATGATGTGGAATCAACCCAAGTGCCCATCCATTCATGAGTAGGTTAACAAAATGTATATGTGTACCATGGAGTACTACTCAGCCATAAAAAGGATGAATTAATGCTTTTTGGAACAATTTGGATGGAACTGTAGACTATTATCTTACATGAAGTATCCAAAGAATGGAAAAGCAAACACTACGTGTAATCTCTATTCAGTTGGAACTAACCAATGAGCTCACATGTGCACATAGGGAAGTAAAACTCCGTGGAAATAAAGCAGGGGGAGGAGGAAAGAGGGGATGTGCAAAAACCTACCTAATGGGTACAATGAACACTATTTGGGTGATCATCACAACAGAGAGTTTTATCTAAATACAGTCACTCTACCACCTACCACTCAAGACAAGTATTAACATTTTACTATTTTCTTTCCATTTGGTTGTAATACATTTTTTACTTATATAAAAAGTTTATCTTATTTTTCAAATTACATTTTAAATTTGGCATTTTCCCAGGCTCCTTAAAACTTTTTATAACTTACTTTTAATAGCTTTGTGATAGTTTATCATATTCGTCTATTTTTGTATATTTAAATTATTCACATTTCCATTATTCTGAATAACATTGCAGGAAGTATCCCTATGGAGTGAGAGTTTGTAAAATGTGATTATTCTGTTAAGTAGATTTCCTGGAGGTAGGATTATTGGATGACAGTTCCAGGAGTATAGTTCTAACATATACTATGTACACAGCAATGCTGCAAATATGGTCAATATATGTCACAAGGAGGGAAAGTATATGGATTGAGATGTATTGGGCACTTAATATGTGCCAAATTTTGTACAAGGCACTTTCATATACATATTTCTCATCATTCACATAAGCCTGAGAGTCATTTTATATCCATTTTAAAGATGAAACTGAGGCTCAGGAAGGTTAAATAATTTGTTCAAGGTCACATAGCTAGGGTGTGGCAGAATTGTAGGCTACCAAAAGGCATGGCTCTTTTGAACTGAGGGAAAAATTTGTAAAATATTTTCACTGTGCAGACTTTTTACTTTCTTGCTTGCTTTTTTTTCCTATGAGGAGAATAATTTATATCATAGGCAATATTTCATTGTTTTTGACTATATCCAGTATATGGAAAAACTATCATCCCCAGTGTTCTCTGCTTCTATGACCCTATCTCTATGTCACATACTAGGAATTCTTCTTTCCAATTGGATGGAAGGAGAGCGTCACCTTTGGTCTTATGAGAATGAAGTGGTTGAGGCTGCTTCAGGATGTGTCTGAATAGATGGCTGCTACACATCTATGGGCAGTTGATACGGGAGGCAGCAAGTCTCTTCATGACTACATTTTGGCTGCCTGTGCTTTTTCCTTCAGAGATGGACTCATTTCAGGCCACCAATATATTTCTCTGTCTAGCTCCACTGGTGTAAGTGTTAGTGGATGTTATCTTTGGACCATGGCAAATGACTGAATTGTTCCTCATCCTTGGTTTTCAATGCTTTTGCTAGTTTTGTGTTTTTCTGTGCTATTATTGAGTAGTTTAATGGAACTTAT
>NW_012148541.1:82320-83842 GCF_000956105.1 Propithecus coquereli | reverse complement strand
TACGTAATAGTTGTAGATATTTATGAGGTACCTGTGAAATCAAATCAGGGTAATTGACGTGTCCATCACTTCAATAATTTATCATTTATTTGTGTTAGAAACATTCTAATTAGACTATTTTGGTTATTTTGAAGTATACAACAAATTATTTTTAACTATAGTTGCCCTATTATGCTACCGAACACTATATTTCATTCCTTCTAACTGTATTTTTGTACACATTAATCAACAGAATATTTATTTAAGAATGTTGAAAGCTATTCTGAAATGATAGAAAATGTCGAGATGCCTTGAAGAGGAATTTTTTACATACCAAACAAATTTTATCTTTTTATTCTAGTTTGGGGGCAAAAAAAAGAAAGAAAAAGAGAAAAAGAAAGAAAAAGAAAAGATAAATTTGTTTTTCACCAATTAGAATTTATAAAGCTTTTTAGTAAGTCCATTTTTTAGCCATAATTGCTGCATGTAAGCTTGGGTCAAGCACCTTGCCATATTATACTTCTTATAAGAAGGGTTGACAATTCATATATCCCTTTGGAGTTGTACCAGATAATATAATGATATTGTTCTCTCCATTGTAATAATTATATTCATAATCATAAACCATTATTTTTTTAAATTACTAAGTAAGCCATGGTCATTATAAAAAATTTAAAGTATGTAGAGATATCTAATGTAAAAAATGAAAGTTCTACTTTCCCATCTCATCCCACTGGCTGAATAACAAAGTTTTGGCATGGATCCTTCCATATTTTTCCTGCTTATATGCACACATAAACAGAGGTACACACACTATAGTATGTAGGATCCAATTAAACATCTGATTTATGGGTAATTTTTCACTTGTTAAAATATTACCAGACATTTAAGTAGTGTCAAAATTGTTGCTTCACAAAGGCTGGAATGAACATCCTTATACATATATCCTCTTGCACCTTGTGAGAATAGAGAGCCCTAAAATATAATTGCTGAGTCGAAGGAAATATGGATTTTAGATTAGTATTGCAACTGCTCAATTGAGTCCTAAAAATATATACCCCACCAACTGTATATGAATGTACCCTTTATTCTACATGCTCCCCAAATCTGAATATACCAGTTTTGGTTCATTTCTTCATTTTTCCAGGGTAAAATAATATTTCAATGAACTTTAAAATATTTTACATAAAGTTTTTGCTGCTTCAATTTTCAGTTCAAACTTTGCTTCTTTTAGAATCCCCATTTATTGAATTCTCAATTCCCATGAATCTTTAACTTTTCCTCTCAGAATACTTAAAAGTTAATAGTAATATCTGGTCAGCAATACTTCATACTTCTTCATGCCTCAGTCTAATTCCTTTATTAAGTTAACAAAACGTTTATTTGAAATCACACATGAATCTTAAGTTCTATAATTCTTTATGGCCAATAACTTTTTTCTCTCTCTTTTTTTTTATTTCAGGGTATTATGAGGGTAGAAACATTATGGTTACATTTTATGTCTTTGCCTCACCCAAGCGAGGGTTAGAGGCATGCCCTTCCC
>NW_012148541.1:72685-73340 GCF_000956105.1 Propithecus coquereli | reverse complement strand
GTGAGCACATTGGTTAGCTCCAATTTAGTAGTGAGTTCATGTGGTGTTTGTTTTTCCATTGTTGTGATACTTCACTTAGGAGAATGGTCTCCAATAACATCCAGATTGTTGCAAAAGGTATTAATTCAGTTTTTATAGTTGAGTAGTACTCTGTGGTATACATATACCACATTTTATTAATTCACTCATGAAGCGATAGGCACTTGGGTTAATTTCACATCTTTGTGATTGTGAACTATGCTGCAATAAACATTCAAGTGCAAGTGTCTTTTTGATAAAATGACTCTTTTCCCTGTGGATAAATACTCAGTAGTGGGATTTATGGATTAAATGGTAGGTCTACTTTCAGTCCTTTGAGGAATCTACATACTATCTTCCATAGAGGTTGCACTAGTTTGCAGTCTGACCAACAATGGATAAGTGTTCCTTGCTCTCTGCATCCATGGCAGCATCTATAGTTTTAGGACTTTTTGATAAAAGCCATTCTCACTGGAGTTATATAATATCTCACTGTGGTTTTGGTTTTCATTTCTCTGATGATTGGTGACAGTGAGCATTTTATCATATGTTTATTGGCCATTATTCTGTCTTCTTTTGAAAAGCTTCTGTTTATGTCTTTTGTCCACATTTTAATGAGGTTGTTTCATTTTTTCCT
>NW_012148541.1:69957-70284 GCF_000956105.1 Propithecus coquereli | reverse complement strand
ACAACTAAAGAATAATTCAATAAAGTTGTGGAGTACAAGATCAACATGCGAAAATGAGTTGTAGTTCTATAAACCAACAAAGAGCAATCCAAAAGCCAATTAAGAAGATAATTCCATTTACGATAGCATCAAAAAGAATAAAATACATAGGAATACATTTAACCAATGAGGTCAAGGACTTATTCACTGAAAACCATAAAACTTTTATAAAAGCAATTAAAGAATACTTAGAAAAATGAATGGCAGCCTATGGTCATGGATAGGGAGACTTCACACTGATAAGGGGCAAATACTACCCAGAGAAATCTATGGATTCAATATAAATCA
>NW_012148541.1:69195-69446 GCF_000956105.1 Propithecus coquereli | reverse complement strand
ATAATAGAATAGAATTTAGAATCCAGAAATAAACCTGTACATTTCTGGCCAATTGATTTTCGATAACAATGCCCAGACCATTCATAGAGGAAAATACCTTTAACAAATGGCTCTGGGACAACTGGTTATCCCTCATGCAAAAGAGTAAAATTGGACCCCTTACCTCACACTGTATACAGAAATTAACTAAAAATGGATCAACAACCTAAATATTAGTGCTAAAGCCATAAGTTTATTGGAAGAAAACAAAG
>NW_012148541.1:66943-67612 GCF_000956105.1 Propithecus coquereli | reverse complement strand
TTCCTCACCCTCATAAATTTGACTTCCATTTCAACAACCCTACTCAAAACTGCTCTTGCAAAAGTTTCCAGTGACTGTAATATTGCCCAGGTGCAAATTCTCCAGTAACTGTCTTGCTAGACTTCTCTTTTGTATTTTATGCTCTGCATTTCCCCGTTTCTTCTTGTACTTTTCTAATTGTTTCATCTTGTTCACCTTCCTGGGTTTCTTTTCTCTATGCCTTAACCATGGAACTTGCTCAGGGTTTCATACTTAGCAATGCTCTTCTCTCTCAATCTTATCTACTTCATGATTTTAATGAGAATTTAAACAGATAACCCTTCAAATGAGGATAATTTAAACTGCTAAATCTCTGTCTCCAGCATTAATCTGTCTCTGGAGATCAAGTGTATATGACCAATTGCCTGCTCATCATACATATGTTTATATATGCCACAGGTTCCTCGAATTCCAAATATCCAAAACTGAAATTCTCATGCTGTTCCTTAAACCTACTCCTGCTTCTGCATGCTAGACCATTGTTTATATCATCGCCATCTACATGGTTACCCAAATCAGAAACCATGTGCTCATCCTAGGCTTCTCTCTGATATCCAATTAATATGCAGTCTGATTTATATTCCTTGTCATTCTATCTAGACCATTGTTTATATCATTGCCATCTACATG
>NW_012148541.1:66394-66893 GCF_000956105.1 Propithecus coquereli | reverse complement strand
TTAATGGAATGAAGGGAAAACCCTACAGGATTATTTCAATTGATGCAGAAAAATCATTTGACAAAATCCAAAACCCTTTTATCATAAAACCATTCATAAAACTAGGAATAGAAAGGCACTTCTTCAACATTGAAAGGGGCTTATGGGAAAAGCCTAAACCTACAGTTAACATCATATCAATAGTGAAAGACTCAAATCTTTCTTCTTAACATTAGGAATAAGACAAAGGTGCCCATTTCATCACTGTTATGCAACAGTGTATTGGAAGTTGTAGCTGGAGAATTAGGAAAGAAAAAAATAATAAAAGGCATCCTAATTGGAAAGGAAGAAGTAAAATTATCTCTTTCTACACATGAAAAGATTCTATATGGAGAAAACTACAAATAATCCACAAAAAAGATACTACAACTAAAGAATAATTCAATAAAGTTGTGGAGTACAAGATCAACATGCGAAAATGAGTTGTAGTTCTATAAACCAACAAAGAGCAATCCAAAAG
>NW_012148541.1:65561-66344 GCF_000956105.1 Propithecus coquereli | reverse complement strand
TATTGGTAGACCTTTTGTTAGATTAACCAGAAATAGAAAAGAAAGGACCCAAATAAGCTCAATCAGAAATGAAAAAGGAGGTATTACAACTGATACCACAGAAATACAAAATGTTATCTCTGAATACTGTAACAATCTCTATGGACATAAATTCAAAAACATTGAGGAAATAGACTCACTTTAAATCGAAAGATATAAATGGGCTAAAAGTGAAAGGATAAAAAAAGACATCCCATGTAAATAGTAATGAAAAGAACCTAGGTGGCTATATAAATATCAGGCAAAATAGGCTTTTAGTTAAAACTGTTGCTAGAGACAAAGGACATTGTTTATTGATAAAATGGTCAATTCATAAAAAAGGTATAACAATTATAAATATACATACATCAAAGAATAGAACCCCAAAAGATGTGAAGGAAACATTGACCAAATTGAAGGGAGAAATATACATTTCTGCAATAATACTTGGACACTTAAACCTCCACTCACCATTTTCAGTAATGGACAGAACATCTATACAAAAGAACAATAAGGATATAGTGGACTTGAACAACTTTATAAACCAACTAGACCTAACAAACATATAGAACAGTCCACCCAACAATAGCAATGTACACATTCTTCTCAAATGCACATGAAATATTACCCAGAATAGACCATCCATTGTTCACTGTCTTAGTCTGTTTGTGTTGCTTGAAAAGAATACCTGAGGCTGGGTAATTTATAAAGAAATGAAGTTTATTTGGCTCATGGTTCTGCAGGCTGTACAAGAAGTGGGGTGCC
>NW_012148541.1:64547-65511 GCF_000956105.1 Propithecus coquereli | reverse complement strand
TTCTATCTTTAGGACACTTGAGGCATTCTCTCTTGCTTACAAAATAAAGCCTCACATTCTTTGCTTGTTACTTGAGGTTGTTCAAAACTTTGTTCTCTATTTCTCGAATCTCATCCCACCCCAACCTGTCTCACTGCTAATGGTCTAATAACATCAAACTGCTTATAGTTCTCCCAAGTTTCTTGCCTCCTTTCCTTTGCTCATACTGTTTTTTCACGCTATAAATGTGCTTCCTACCTTTCACTTAGTTTATAAATAACATTATTCTCATCTTTTAAGATTAAACTAAAATATCATCTACTCCAGAAACTTTTCCTGAACTCCAAGGTCAGCTAGAAGTGCCCCTTTTCATTTTCCCATAGGATCATATACATATGTCTGTCAACATTCATGCTCATTGAAACTATGTGACTGTGACTGCCTCCCCTCGTTTCACTGAGTTGTGATTTCCATGCTGTCTGTTTCATCCTTGAGGTAGACACTATAGCTCATTTATCTGTGTTCCCCGTACCTTGTACATTCAATGAATGTTTCTTGAACTGGGGAGAGGGAAAAGCCTCTTAAAGATGGAGGTGGTACTCTCAAATATGTGAAGTGCACTCCTTACATATATTTCACATAATTCTGTTGTCTGTTGCCCTATGGCTTTCTTTAGCTCTTGTTGTCTTGCATGTATTCTCTTTCCTGCTGTTTTCTGATCCATATTTTAGACATGGAATGTTCTTTCTATGCTAATTCCCTTTGGTGAGAAGTTATTTCTATTTGAAAGCCCTGACAAAAGCTAAGTCTCCGATTTTGCAGCATGATGACATTTACTGTGCAACATCATCCCTGCAGGAGTAGTAGCTGGGGGTACTACTGTTTATCTGTTGTTTTCCTTTTTCCTATTTTGTAGACTATACACGAAGGTTACATAAAATTTGTAGCCTGCCATTTTGATTTAGGAGACATCTAGTAAAAATAT
>NW_012148541.1:61355-62215 GCF_000956105.1 Propithecus coquereli | reverse complement strand
TAAAGGCTCCTGTCCTAAAAAATCACTGACATGAGGCAGATTAATTGATAGGAAGAAAATCAAACTTATTTGAACATGTATATATGGGAGCCTTCGGAATGAAAACTCAAAGATACAGGAGAAATTGTCCATTTTGGTGCTTGGGTACAATAAAGTGTGGACAGCCATGTAGAAATATGATTGGACAAAACATTTACAATCTAATGCTGACAGGCTGCATGGGGGAACCCAGCAAGGCCTTTCTATCTACATTCTGCTTGGTCTCTCTGAGCATGCATTTCTTTCTTCTGGGTGTGTGGCAGAGCCCTTTCTGGAATGGGAGTCTTACAAACAAGGTAAGTTAGATAATTACTTTATGGTCAGATTTTTTACATAAAATAATTTAAGTTTTATGGCTAGCTTTCTGGAAAAGGGGTTATGGCTTTTATGAGCCACCTTGGAGAAGAGGGATTCTGGTTTCTATGGCTAGCCTAAGGAAGAATGAAACCAAGAGGCAGGAGGACAAGGGAAGGTCAGAGAACCTTTGTTTCTGAGGCCTGCATTTTAGGGTACTGATTTCTAAGCCCCATCAGCGTGATGTCACTTGACTGTAGACTGAATAAACCTTTAACACCAATCCTTAGCACCTCAAACAGTGACATAAAGTTCTAACATGTTTTCTTTAAAATGAGGATCAATATTAAGCTATTTTAAAAACAATCTAAATAGAGGTTTCACTAATTTGCAGTCCCACCAGCAGTGTAGAAGTGTTCCTGTCTCTCCACGTCCTCACCAACATTTGTTGTTTTGTGTTTTTTTGATAGAGGCCAATCTCACCGGGGTTAGGTGATACCTCATTGTGGTTTTGATTTGCATTTCTC
>NW_012148541.1:60892-61290 GCF_000956105.1 Propithecus coquereli | reverse complement strand
TGGCTTTTATGAGCCACCTTGGAGAAGAGGGATTCTGGTTTCTATGGCTAGCCTAAAGAAGAATGAGACCAAGAGGCAGGAGGACAAGGGAAGGTCAGAGAACTTTTGTTTCTGAGGCCTGCATTTTAGGGTACTGTTTTCTAAGCCCTATCAGCGTGATGTCACTTGACTGTAGACTGAATAAACCTTTAACACTAATCCTTAGCACCTGAAACAGTGACATAAGGTTCTAACATGTTTTCTTTAAAATGAGGATCAATATTAAGCTATTTTAAAAACAATCTAAATAGAGGTTTCACTAATTTGCAGTCTCACCAGCAGTGTAGAAGTGTTCCTGTCTCTCCACATCCTCGCCAACTTTTGTTGTTTTGTGTTTTTTTGATAAAGGCCAATCTCAC
>NW_012148541.1:59905-60500 GCF_000956105.1 Propithecus coquereli | reverse complement strand
TAAAGTCCACAGTTTATGTTAGGGTTCATTCATTGTATTGTAGAATCCATGGATTTTTACAAATACATGATGCCATGTGTCTACCATTACAGTATCACACAGAATGTTTTTACTACCCTAAAATATTTCCTGTGCGACACCTGCTCACCCCTTACTCCTTCTTTCCAAAACACTGGCAACCACGTATCTTTCCATTGTCTTCATAGTCTTATTTTTCCCAAAATGTCATATAATTGGAATAATATGGTAAGTAGCCTTTTCAGATTCACTTTCTCTCACTTAACAATTGGCATTCAAGTTGTCTCCATTATCTCTTTGTGGCTTGTTAGTTCATTCATTTTTATTGCTGAATAATATTCTATTGCATGGGTGTAGCATAATTTGTCTATTTACCTATTGAAAGACATTTTGGGTGCTTTCAAATTTTGACAACTTTTCAAAGAGTAAGAAAAATTGAAGATCTCATTTTACTTTGGTTTATTCCTTTTCTGGCTTGCAATTTTTTTTATAAAGCTTCTATTAACATACATATGCATGTTTTTGTGTGGACATGTTTTCAATTAATTAGAGTAAATACCAAGGAGATTAATTTCTG
>NW_012148541.1:58536-59459 GCF_000956105.1 Propithecus coquereli | reverse complement strand
TTAGATCTATAATCCAATATGAGTTAATTTTTGTGAAAAGTATAAGGTCCGTATCTAGATTTTTGTTGTTTTTCATTTGTTTGTTTTTGCACAAGAATGTCCAGTTGTTTCAGCCACATTTTTTGAAAAGGCTAGCCTTTTTCCGTTGCATTGGTTTTGCTCCTTTGTCAAAGATCAGTTGACTATATTTAAGTGCTTCTATTTAATATTTATGGCTCTCTTTTCTGTTTCATTGATCTATTTGTCTTCTCTTTCACCAATATCACACTGTCTTCATTACTGTAATGTTATAGTAAATCTTTAAGTTGGGTAGTGTTAACACTTCTGCTGTTTTTCTAAATATTATCTTGACTAATCAGGGTCTTTCTGTATAAACTTTAGAATCAGTTTCACTATATCCACAAAATAATGATGGGACTTTAGCTGGGACAATGTTCGATCTACAGCTCAATTTGGGAAGAACTGGAATCATAAAATTGAGTCTGTCTATGTGTAAACGTGGAATATCTCTCCATGTACTTAGATATTTGATTTCTTTCATTAGAGTTCTATTGATTTGTTCATAGAGATCTTGTATGTGTTTTGTTAGATTTTTGCCAAATTATTTCACTTTTTTGGTGCTAATTTAAATGATATTGTGTTTTTTAATTTCAAATTCCCATTGTTTGTTCCACTTATTCATTCATGGTTTACAGAAAAATGACTTTTGTATAACATGTAACCAATAAGTTTGAATCCCCATAATTTCCTGAAATAAAAAAATAAAATAAAGAGAAAGAAAAATGACTTTTGTATATTAATCTTGTATCATACAACCTTGCTGTAATTGCTAATCAATAATGAATTCTAGGAGGTTTTTAAAAATTTATTTTGTTTCTAACTGGCACATAATAATTATACATATTTATGGGATACAGTGTGAT
>NW_012148541.1:56393-58486 GCF_000956105.1 Propithecus coquereli | reverse complement strand
TAGCACTATTAGGCATCTACCCAAAAGAAGTTAAGTTTTATCTATGCACTTGGAATGTTTTAAGAAAAGGAAATCTGTTAATCAGAGACAAGCCACCAGATACATACCAGACATATACCGAGACTCAAGTGATCTGTGAAGTAAATTGTTTGCCTGCAGGTGTGGATTAATCTTTTTCTTACATGGCCTTAGGCTTGTTAATGATTTTGTATCTTATTGTTACAAAGAATAATTCCAAAAGGGAGAAGGCATAACTAGAAATGTCTGACTTTCCTTCTCCTTATGGCTGGCAACTCAGCTTTAAGGTTTTTTTTTTTTTTTTGGAGGGGCGTGGTGAGGTGTGCCTTCAGTTGACAGAGGGGCTTAAGATTTTATTTTAGTTCGTATCCCTTTATATATGACTGTGACCCATATCCTAGAACACGTTTTAATTCTTTTTTTCTCCTTCCCTCTTTTTTCTCTCTCCTTTTTTTTTAAGTTCTTTTTTTCTTTTTCTTTCCTGTCCCCCCCTCTAACTCATGTCTTAAAAGTACATGTCCCCATTCCTTGTTTAGATAATCGTAGGATGGCAAATCATTTTTAAGAATTTAAGCACAAGCACTGACACCTTTTGTATAAGTTCACAATGATCTGCTCTGGAGTCTGATCAAAGTGAGATAAACCTACAGCAGCTCCTGTCAGGCTCTTAATATTAATGCCACACTTCAAATTGATTTTTGAAAGAGGTAGGATGAACATAGATAGATGAGACACTAGCATATAGTTAGGATAACATAAAGGCCTGTTTATACTGCACAAAACACAATAAAACTATGACTATAGCAAGATTACAAGTTACTTAATACTATTCATGTCTCTACAGGATTTATTTTGAGGAGGATTACAGATAGAAAGGCTAAGAGGCACTTAGTAATTACAAGTATATGGCATTTGTTTTTTCCAGAAAGTAAGAAATGGAATAAGTTTCTTGTCCAAGGCTACTAAGTCATTTGCAGAAAAATCAAGAATAGAAATGAAGTCTTTCAAATTCTGTGCCACAATCCAAAGCATGTCACTTTTCATCACGGCCTTTCTAATTTAAAGAAAACAATGAATCATAATCAGGTGAAACCTGTAAGGACTTTAAATATTAAATAATGACTATCTGAAACAGAATTAATAAACAAAAAGGAAAAGACAGATGTACCAAATATTTTCCTTTTTGTCCATCATAGTTGATATTGAGTGAAATAAAGTACAACATAGAATCGAGGGGACAGTAGTGTAGCTGCATTTAAAATATGTAAACAGAGCAAAATAAACACAGAGGGCGAAACACTATTGATTTTTATAAAGCTTTTGCTTGGATTTTACAATTGCCAATTTTTGCCATATTGGCTGAAGGAAGACTGTAAACAGCTAAACCAAGAAACTGAAGAAATGTAAACATTAGGATTAAAGTGGTTCGAGGAGTTAAAACTAGAATGAATTGGCAAAAAAGAAACCTCTGTCTAAAATTCTAGAATAAAACATAGCTAACCTTCTAAAGAACATAAAAATTTCAAGAAAGTGATATATTTTTTAAATTGATTATTTTTGAACATTGTTAGGTGTACAGAAAAATTGAGCAGAAAGCACAGAGAATTCCTTTATGCCTCTCCTCTCTCAATTTCTCCTATTACTAATATCTTGAATTAGTGTGGTACTTTCTTTATAATTGATGAATCAATATTGATGCATTATTGTTAAATAAAGTCCACAGTTTATGTTAGGGTTCATTCATTGTATTGTAGAATCCATGGGTTTTTAAAAATACATGATGCCATGTGTCTACCATTACAGTATCACACAAAATATTTTTACTACCCTAAAATATTTCCTGTGCGACACCTGCTCACCCCTTACTCCTTCTTCCCAAAACACTGGCAACCACGTATCTTTCCATTGTCTTCATAGTCTTATTTTTCCCAAAATGTCATATAATTGGAATAATATGGTAAGTAGCCTGTTCAGATTCAATTTCTCTCACTTAACAATTGGCATTCAAGTTGTCTCCATTATCTCTTTGTGGCTTGTTAGTTCATTCATTTTTATTGCTGAATAATATTCTATTG
>NW_012148541.1:43421-45138 GCF_000956105.1 Propithecus coquereli | reverse complement strand
TTTCTGTTCATGTCCTTTGACCACTTTTTAATGGGGTCATTTGATTTGTTCTTGTTAATTTTTCTAAGTTCTATATAGATTCTAATTATCATCCCTTTATCGGATGTATAGCATGCAGATGTTTTCTCCCATTCTGTAGGTTGTTCACTCTAAAGATAATTTCCTTGGCTGTGCAGAAGCTTTTCAATTTTATCAGGTCCCATTTATTTATTTTTGTTTTTGCTGTGATTGCTTTTGAGATCTTCATAAATTCTTTGCCTAGGCTGATGTCTATACGAGTTTTCCAAACATTTTCATCTAGAATTCTTATAGTTTCATGTCTTAGGTTTATATTTGTTATCCATCATGACTTGATTTTTGTTAGAGGTGAGAGGTGTGGATTCTGTGTCATTCTTCTACATGTTGCTATCCAACACCATTTATTGAATAGAGATTCTTTCCCCCAGTGTATGTTTTTTGTCTGCTTTGTCAAAGATTAGATGACAATATGAGGATGGTTTTATATCTGTGTTCTCACTCCTGTTACATTGGTCTATGTCTCTGTTCTTGTGCCAATACCATGCTGTTTTGCTTACTATAGCATTGTAGTACAGCTTGAAGTCTGGTAGATTGATTTCTCCCAATTTTTTCTTTTTGCTTAAGCTTGCTTTCACTGTGTAGGATCTTCTCTGGCTCCATATGAAGCACAGAAATATTTTTTCTAGATCTGTGAAAAATGATTTTGGGATTGCTTTGAATGTGTAGATCACTTTGGGTAGTATAGACATTTTAACAATAATGATTCTGCTGATCCATGAGCATGGTAGTGTTTTCCATCTGTTTACATCCTCTGCAATTTCTTTTCTCAGTGTTTCATAGTTTTCCCTAAACAGGTCTCTCACTTCCTTAGTTAAATATATTCCTAAATATTTAATTTCTTTGATGCTATTCAGAAAGTTATTGTGTCTTCCATTTGATTCTCAACTTGACTATCATTGGTGTATAGGAAAGCTACTGATTTGTGTGCATTGATTTTGTATCCTGAGACTTTGCTGAATTCATTTATCAATTCCAGGACTCTATTTGTTGAATCCTTGGGGTTTTCTAGATATAATATCATATCATTCACAAAGAATGATAGTTTGATCTCTTCTGCTCCCATTTGAATACCATTGATTCCCTTTTCTTGTCTGTTTGCTCTGGCAAGGACTTACAGGTCTATGTTGAATGGAAGTGGATACAGAGGGCAACCTTGTCTGGTTCCGGTTATATGTGGGAATGCTTTCAATTTTTCCCCATTCAGTATGATGTTGGCTGTGGGTTTTTCAAATATGGCTTTATTAATTTTGAGGTATGACACATCTATACCTATTTTGTTAAGGGTTCTTATCATAAAAGTTTGCCAAATTTTGTCAAATGTCTTTTCTGTGTCTATTGAGAGGATCATATGGTCTTTGTTGTTGCCTCTATTTATATGGTGATTTACATATATAGATTTGCTTATGTTGAACCATCTTTGCATCTCTGAGATGAAGCCGATTTGGTCATGATGAATTATTTTTTTGATGTGCAATTGAATTCAGTTTGCTAAGATTTTATTGAGAATTTTTTCATCTATATTCATAAGGGATATTGGTCTGTAGCTTTGGTTTTTTGTGTGTCCTTTCCCAGCTTTGCTATCAAGGTGATATCAGCTTTGTAGAATGAATGGGGAGGATTCCATCCTTCTCAATGTTAT
>NW_012148541.1:39523-40601 GCF_000956105.1 Propithecus coquereli | reverse complement strand
ATTGAGCTTTCTTATAATCCATATTTGAAATTCTTTATCTGTGATTTTAACTATTTTGTTTAAGTTGGTATCCATTTTTGAGGAGCTAATGATTTGTTTTGAGGTGACATTTTGCTGTGATTTTTCATGTTTTCTGAGTTCTTTCACTGATTCTTTCTAATCTTGTCTCTTGGTCAAGAGCTGATGGTGCCAAGTCCCCAAAGATTGCTCCCTGATAGTGCATGGGAGAGGAATGCTCATCCAGAATTGCCTTAGGGGTACTTTATCAAGTTTGATGAACCTTTTGGATTACCTCTTACCTGTTGTCTTCACCTCTACCCAATGGAGTGTAGTGAGTTTGGTCCTTCTGCTTAATCTCCAAGCTGGTGGATTGTACCTGTGGTTATGAATCCACTCCTCCATAGTAGCTTAAAATGGAATGCACTAGATTTAGCTACGGAGTTATTCCTGCTGTCATTCATTGTAGTTTGCATGGAGGAGCCAGTTACTGAGGTAATCTATTGTGCCTGTGGTAGCCTCTGGTCCCCCAGGTGAGACATATGAATGCCTTAAGCTTTGGGAAAGGTCTTGTAGCTTCCAGGTATTGCTTGGACCCTGCTCCCCACTGAGGTGTGGGGAGGAACAAGATTGATCATAGCTGGGGAATGAAAGTCTGGGTGTGTGGACTTCTATGGGGCTCAGAGTTTGCTTATCCACCCTCTAGGGGGAGCTGCTGATATGGAGGTCAGTGGTATCTCTCCAAGCTTGCAGGGCTGCTCCTTAAGAGAGAGGCCTCCCATCCAAATAGTAACCAGACCCAACCCTGCTTAGCTTCTGAGATCAGATGAGATCTGGCGGGTTCGGATTAGGGGTTTGTGGGGGTAAACTCACAACTGATGGATGTGGTGAGGTTTGTAGAGGGGAAGGACATGCCTCTAATCCTCGCTTGGGTGAGGCAAAGTCATAAAATGTAACCAAAATGTTTGTACCCTCATAATACCCTGAAATAAAAATAAATTAAAAAAAAAAGGGAGAGGCCTACTCGTGTGGTCGCTGAGGCCTCTAGCCAGGTTTTTCCATCCCTGTCCACAAAGCCAGG
>NW_012148541.1:34378-35863 GCF_000956105.1 Propithecus coquereli | reverse complement strand
TTTAACTCCATTGTGGTCTCAGAACATACATTGTATGATTTTTATATTTTTGAAATTTATTACTGTGTGCTATATGGCCCAGAATGTGGTCTATCTTGGTGAATGTTCAATGTGAGCTTGAAAAGGTTGTGTATTTTGCTGTCATTGAATAAAATATTCTATAAATGTCACTTAGATCTATTTGATTGATGGTGCTATTAGTTATACTCTGTCATTATTGATTTTCTGCCTGCTAGATCTCTCCATTTCTGACAGAGGGGTGTGGAAGCCTCTGATTATAATAGTGGATTTAATTATTTATTTTTGCAGTTCTATCAGTTTTTTTGCCTCATGTATTTTGATGCTGTCTTTTGATTAGTGTTAGTATGTTAAATATTTTTCTATCCTTTTACTTTTGAAGAATTATATATTGAAAAATTACAGCTACATATTGTTATAGTTTGGATATTTATCCCCTATGAATCTCATGTTGAAATTTGATCCCCAATGTTGGAGATAGGGCCTAAACAGAAGTGTTTGAATCATAGGGGCAGATCCCTCATAAGTGGCTTTGTGACATTCTCACATTAATGAGAAAATTCTCACTCTATAAGTTCCCATGAGAACTGATCATTAAATAGATCCTGGCACCTTCCACTTCTCTCTCTCTCTATCTCTCTCTCTCTCCCCTTCATGTGATCTGTGCATACCTATTTCCCTTTGCCTCCTCTTCCCCTTCTATTATGACTAGAAGCAGTCTTAGGCCCTAACCAGATGTAGATGCTGGTGCCATGTTTCTTGTACAGCTTACATAACTGTGACCCAAATAAAACTCTTTTCTTTATAAATTTTCTAGCCTCAGGTATTCATTTATAGCAACACAAATGGACTAAGACACATGCATTTATGGGGTACATAATGATGTTATGATTTTCTTAATTCATTATGAAAAGATTAAAACAAGTTAATTAACCCATAATTTCTCTGTGTCTTTCTATATAAAGTAAGTGTCTTCTAGACAATATATAGTTCAGTGTGATGGTTCATTTTATGTGTCAACTCGATTGGGCTAAGGGAGGCCCAGATAGTTGGTAAAATAATATTTTGGGGTACATCTATGAGGGTATTTCTGGAAGAGATGAGCACTTGAATCAGTAGACTGAGTAAACAAGATCCATTTTCAGCAATGTGGGAAGGCATCATACAATCCATTGAGGGCCTGTATAGAACAAAAAGGTGAAGAAAGGGCAAATTCTCTCTCTTTCTCCCTAATCTAGGCCATCCAGCTTCTTCTGTCATTGGATATCAGAGCTCCTGGTTCTTGAACCTGCAGATTCATGCTGAATTACATGACTCATTTTCCTGGTTCTCCAGCCTGAAGACAGAAGATGATGGAACTTCTTAGCCTCCATAATAATGTGTACCAATTGCCATAAATTTTTCTATACAGGTGGTCCCCAGGTTATAGACAAGACACATTACTGAGAATGGCTTTAGGTGAGATTC
>NW_012148541.1:32854-34328 GCF_000956105.1 Propithecus coquereli | reverse complement strand
GCATAGAGATTTTTATAGTCTTCAAATATAATATTCTGTATTTCCATGATGTCAGTTGTGACCTTTCCTTTTTCATTGCTAATTGTGCTTATTAAAGTCTTTTCCTTTCTTCTATGGTCAGTCTTCCAATAGGTCTGTTGATTTTGTTTATCTTTTCAAAGAACCAATTTTTTGTTTTATTAATCTTCTCTATAGCTTTTTTGTCCTCGATTTCATTGAGTTTTGCTCTGATCTTGGTTATTTTTTCTGCTGCTGGGTTTAGGATTGGTTTGTTCTTCCTTTTCTAGTTCCTTGAGACAATTCATTAGATTGCTGATATGTAATCTTTCTGTCTTTTGGATGTGAGAATTTGAGGCTGTGAGTTTGCCTCTCCGGACTGCTTTTACAGTCCTACAGATTTTGATAACTTGTGTTCCCATTATCATTTATTTCAAATAATTTTTTATTTCAATCTGAATCTCCTCCTTGACTCAATAATCATTCAGCAATGGATTGTTTAAATTTCATAACTTTGTGTAGAGTGGAGTGTTTCTGTTGGAATTGTTTTCTAATTTTATTCCACTGTGATCTGAGAAGATACATGATATAATTTCTGTTTTTTTAAATTTGTTGAGATCTGTTTGGTGACTTAGGATGTGATCAATTTTACAGAAAGTTTCATGAGCTGATGAGAAAAACATATATTCAGTGTTATTTGGGTGGAATGTTGTATAGATGTCTGCTAGGCCCATTTGTTCTAGATTTCTGCTTAAGTCCATTGTTTCTTTGCTTATTTTCTACTTCTAGGATCTGTCTAGTTCTGTCAATGGGGTGTTGAAGTCCCTGGATATTATGGCATTTCTCTTTTTCATTTTGTTTAGATCAAGCAGGATTTGCTTTCTGTATCTGGGCTCTCCTGTGTTGGGTGCATAAATATTTAGGATTGATAAATCTTCTTGTTGAATTTTTCCCTCCACCACAATATAGTGTCCATCTTTGCCTTTCTTTACTTTTTTTGCTTTAAACTTTATGTAATCTGATATAAGAATGGCTACACCAGCTTTCTTTTGGTTTCCATTTGTCTGAAAAGTTGTTTTCTATCCCTTTACTTTGATTCTGAATGGGTCCTTCTGGGTAAGATGCATTTCCTGGAGACAGCAGATACTTGGCTTGCATTTATTTTATCCATTCATCCAACCTATGTCTCTTCAGTGGGCAATTCAAGCTATTTACATTGATCGAGATAATTGATATTTGGGGGGATTTCTGTACATCCTGTTAGATAGACCCTTATTATTTTGTTCTACCCCTTGAGCCATTGTGGAATCTGTTTTCTGGACTTTAGATTTGGGTGATTTTACACTGGTGGGTGTCTATTGCACTGGACAGTGTATAATGCAGGTCTGAGTATTTCCTGCAGGGAAGGTCTGGTCTTTGCAATTTCTATCAGTGATTGCTTGTCTGGGAAGGTCTTTATTCCTCCCTCATATAAGAA
>NW_012148541.1:29617-31104 GCF_000956105.1 Propithecus coquereli | reverse complement strand
CTGAGGCCTCTAGCCAGGTTTTTCCATCCCTGTCCACAAAGCCAGGAACTTCCCTTCTGATAGATTTACTTACGTTTCCTCTCTGCTCAAGATGGGTTCTCAAGCTTTCCCATAGTTCGTGTGTCTGGCCCACTGGCATATGTCTCCGTGTGTCTCTGGCAGATAGGAGGATCTCCAATTGTGTACCCCTTTTCCAGCACTACATCTCTCTACCCCCAGAAGTCTCTGCTTGGGGGATGCTCCTATTGGGGGGATAGGAGCACCTCAAGGAACTCTTGGTTCAAGCTGAACTCCCTATTAAAGTGAGTGGTGGTGGGCACAGCTACTCTGATTCAGCCTGTGGCACCTGAGGCATTCAGTTGCCATGGGAACCAGTACTTATGCAAATTGAGTCACAATGGCACAGCAAACTCCAATATGGCTGTTCTCTGGGGGAAAGGGGCTCACTCACTGAACCCTGCTTTCTTGT
This sequence comes from Propithecus coquereli, assembly GCF_000956105.1. Lineage (NCBI taxonomy): Eukaryota > Metazoa > Chordata > Mammalia > Primates > Indriidae > Propithecus > Propithecus coquereli. The sequence goes on along the minus strand of NW_012148541.1, from coordinate 30,635 downwards.
GCTCCTCCACACCCTCCCAATTGGCATGGGCTCTCACTTGCCACCCAACCCTCAAACTGGGATCTCTCCCGATCACCTCTCCACCCCGCCATCTGCAGGTGAACACCCCAAGCTCCTGTGGACAGGAAGATCACAATCAAAGGTTGCCCTTCTGTCTGGAGGTGGAAAAGTTCCCCCAGCACTGAAAGCAGGTCACTCAACACAGAGAACTCTAGCAGTTTGGGGAAGGGGCTATGGACTTCCTTCTCTGCTCTTTATTTCATGGGGGCATGCATCCACCCCCCTCTCCAAGCCATGGCCAGAGCAGTGCAACCACCCTCCTATCCAAGCCGTGGTGGTGGCTATGCTGACCAAGGCAGGCTTGGCTGGGAATGCGCTCCAGGAGTGCGCTCCCATTGCCCGAGGCAGGCTTGGCTGGGAGTGTGTTCTCATTGTGGGGAGTCAAGTTACTCAGCACAAGGCACTTTGGCAGTTTCTATGGGGTGGGTACAGCCACATGGCTATCAGCGGCTTGAGACTAAATTACTTCCTGGGATGTCTGGAGTGGACGAGGCGCAGAGGTGAAGGTGTCCAGATTCTGGGATGTCAACTCTCTGGTCTTTTGTGACACCCTCCCATGCGATGAGAGCCCTGTGTCCCATTGCTGGCCTGAGGCACCCAAGTGGGGGACGGAAAAAAACCCTGACCCTTTCCCTGGGCTCTGGAACTCCCTGGGATTAGTTCACACCAATTACTCCTTTCTATCTTCCTCTCTCTCAGCTTCTCAGTTCTTCCTAGTGGTGTTCCTGTACTTCACTTGTGTCTACATTCGGGGTCCACTTCTGAGCAGTAATCGCTTTCTGCTCTCCTCAGTCCAATCCTCACTCTTTTGCCTGGACAGTCTAACAAGCTTTGTCTCTAGTCAGCCATTTGGCTTCAGCCAAAATTTATTTGATATATTTTTTCCTTTATCTTCTTCCTTCTCTGCTTCACAGTTTTTCTCCAGAGGTCCATGGCAGGCTCTGCACCTCCCTCTATG
>NW_012148541.1:26526-27410 GCF_000956105.1 Propithecus coquereli | reverse complement strand
TAATAACAATAATAATCTCTGTACTGTAATCATAAGTTACAGAAACTATTGTGCTTTTTTTAATTCAAATAACCAGAACATAAAAACAAACTGATACAAAAAGCTTAGATGGGCAATAGGAGAAATTTCAAAAAAGAATATTAAAGGTTAATACTTACCTAATGTATCAATGCTGGGCTAATAGGAATGAGACAGTGATTTTGATCATCTAACCAAATCAATAATAACCTTTCCATTTCAATAATTAATCCACTACACTGCTTAGTAATAATTGATGTTTTCACTGAAGTACTGCCTTTGACATGTTCCATTATTCTCACTTTATCTTTTATAATTGTTCTGATAGTTGAGCTATGGAAGCCTGATGCTTTCTCAATGAATGATGGCATCTGATCATTCTCCAAATGCTTAATTATTTCTACTATCCTTTCCATGATAATGACCTTTCTCTTTGCTGCAGACACACCTGGACTTGCAGTGGACTTCTGCTTTGGAGGCATGATCATAAGGGTAAACACAGACTCACAAAATTGAATTAAAAAATTAAGACAAAAGTGATATTGTCCACAAGCAACTATATAAATAATGAGACTAGCCACTAGCATAATGATGCTGCAGCAATGAACCACTTCCTGAATTATTAATTTATATCATTTTGTATTATTCTTGTGGGGAGCCTTGGAAGCACATTCATAAGTATGGAATGCCATGAGTCAGATCATCCATAACCCAGGGACTGCCTTTATATCAATATAAACATAGATATATTCTATTGGTTCTAATTCTCTAGAGGACACTTTTTAATGCAGTTTGGTCTTGTTTTTTATTATCCACTCTGTCTTTTAATTGTTATATTTAGACCATAGAGGTTTAAGGCAATTATT
>NW_012148541.1:24924-25516 GCF_000956105.1 Propithecus coquereli | reverse complement strand
TTATTTATTTTTGTTGCTGCTGTTATTGCTTTGGGGGTCTTCTTCATAAATTCTTTACCTAGGCCAATGTCTGAAAGAGTCTTCCCTATATTTCCTTCTATGATTCTTAAAGTTTCATGCCTTGGGTTTAAGTCTGTTATCCATCATGAATTGATTTTTGTCAGAGGTGAGAGGTGAGGATCCAGTTTCAATCTTCTGCATGTAGTTATCCAGCTTTCCCAGCACCATTTATTGAAAAGAGATTATTTTCCCCAGTGTATATTTTTGTCTACTTTGTGAAAGATTAGATTACCGTATGCAGATGGTTTCATCTCTGGATTCTCAGTCCTGTTCCAAAGGCACTGTTCTTGTGCCAGTAACATGCTGGTTTAATTACTATGGCCTTGTAGTGAAGCCTGAAGTCTGGTAGACTAATAGCTCCCAGTTTGTTCTTTTTTGCTTAAGATTACTTTGGCTATATGAGGTCTTCTCTGGTTCCATACAAAGCATAGAATTACTTTTTCTAGATCTGTAAAGAATGATGATGGTACTTTGATAGGGATTGCATTAATTCTGTAGATCACTTTGGGTAGTATGGACATTTTAACAATGT
>NW_012148541.1:24367-24874 GCF_000956105.1 Propithecus coquereli | reverse complement strand
TATCCAAGAAAATATAAGAGGTGCTACATCATCATTGTTTTTTTGTATTTGAGTAGTATTCCATTGTATACATATACCATATTTTATTAATCCACTCATGGATTGACGGGCATTTGGGTTGTTTCCAAATCCTTGCAATAGTGAATTGTGCTGCCATAAACATTCAAATGCAGATGTCTTTATTATAGAATGTCTTTTGTTCCTTTGGGTAGATGCCTAATAGTGCTTTTGCTGGATCAAATGGTATTTCTATTTTTAGCTCTTTAATCTATCTCCAAATTCTTTTCCACAGAGGTTGCACTAATTTTCAGTCCCACCAGTAGTGTAAGAGTGTTCCTATCTCTCCACATGCTCGCAGCATTTGTTGTTTTGGGAGTTTTTGATAAAGATCATTCTTACTGGGGTTAGCTGATATCCCATTGTGGTTTTGATTTGCATTTCCCTAATGATTAGAGATGTTGTGCATTTTTTAAATATATTTTCTGGCTATTATTCTATCTTCTTTTG
>NW_012148541.1:23956-24317 GCF_000956105.1 Propithecus coquereli | reverse complement strand
AGATCACTTTGGGTAGTATGGACATTTTAACAATGTTGATTCTGCCAAACCATGAGCAACGTAGATTTTCTATCTGTTGACATCTTCTACAATTTCTTTTCTTAGTGTTTCATAGTTTTCCCTGTATACGTCTCTCACCTCTTTCGTTAAATATGTTCCTAGGTATTTAATTTTCTTGAGGCTATTGTAAAAGGTGCTGCGTTTTTTATTTGATTTTCGGCTTCACTGTTATTGGCGTATATGAGTGCCTCTGATTTGTGTGCATTGATTTTGTATCCTGACACTTTGCTCAATTCATTTATCAATTCCAGGAGTCTCTTGTTTGAATCCTTGGGATTTTATAGATATAATATCATATCAT
>NW_012148541.1:23427-23906 GCF_000956105.1 Propithecus coquereli | reverse complement strand
AGGATTTTGAGCGCTATGTTGAATAGAAGTGGAGATAGTGAGCAAACTTGTCTGGTCCCAGTTCTAAGTTGGAATGGTTTCAATTTTTCCCCATAAAGGAGAGGTCACAACAGATACCACAGAAATATAAAACTTTATCTTTGAATACTATAAAAACCTATATGCCCAAAAACTACATTATGTGGAGGAAATTGGACAAATTCCTGGAAACATACAACCTGCCTGAGTTCAACCAGGAGGAAATAGAATTCGTGAAGAGACCAATATCAAGCACAGAAATTGGAGCAGCAATTAAAAACCTTCCAAAAAGGACAAGTCCCAGACTAGATAAATTCACACCGAAATTTTGCCAAACATATGAAGAATAACTCATACCTATACTACAGAAATTATTCCCTAGCATGGAGAAAGATGGTATCCTCCCCAATTCATTGTATGAAGCCAATATCACCTTGATACCAAAGCCAGTAAAGGACACA
>NW_012148541.1:10180-11232 GCF_000956105.1 Propithecus coquereli | reverse complement strand
TGGTGTCATTTCCATTGATTGGGGAGATTATTGGGGAAATAAGATGCAGATGGACAACTGAAGTTTGGTTGTGTCTACCTGAGATACACATGAGTTAACCAAGCAAACATGTAAGGTAGGGAGTTGTATGTACTAATTAGGGCAGATTTCTGAGGCTGAGACATAAAATTGAAATACATCAGTATATAGATTATATATAACATCATGGGAATATATGAGATGGCTAAGGAATATTAGTGATCATAAGAAGAAAATGAAGCCTAACGTAGAATCTTGAGTAACTTTAACAATTAAGGGTCAAGTCTAATATAAGAGGATGAACTGGCAAAGGACATTAAGAGAGACAGAGAAATAGGTAAGAGGAAGTTTGGGAGAGTATTATTTTATAAAATCCAGGAGAAGAGAATACTTTAAGAAGTAAAATGTTTTCAATACTTTCAAATGTTTAGAGGCCAACACCAGAACAACTGGATTGAAGATAGTGATATGGATGTCGTTGGTGAAATTAGCATGAGAAGTTTTGGTGAAATATCAGGGACAGAAGTCAAATAAGTAGGTTAAATAGCGTACAAGAGGTGAGGAAATGGTGACAAAGAGCAAAGACAACCCCTGAAGTTTGGCTGTGAAGGACAGGAGATGGAGTAGTAGCTGAAAGAGGGCATTGAATTCAGGGAGTTACTGTTATCATTTAAGAAGATAGAATAGGCACATGGTAAGTAGAGAAAAAGTTGAAGATACAGGGATAAAGTGGTAACTGGTAGGATCTCTGGGTCACTGATAAATTGAGGGGGAGCAGAAAATCAAGAGTATAGATGTGGGAATCATGATTCTATTTACTTTCCTTCCATGACTCTCACCGTAGTTTTATCATCATTCCTCTTCCTTCCAACCAGCTCAGAATTCGTTTATCATGGTCTGTAAATTCTTGTGTACTATGGCCCTATGGTTCCTACAAAGCTAGAATGATAGTCATTTAGAAATGGGCTTTGGAATCAGTCAGACTCATTTTGAATCATTTTTCTGCTCCTTTATTATTGTTCAAACTTGCGCAA
>NW_012148541.1:8741-10130 GCF_000956105.1 Propithecus coquereli | reverse complement strand
AGTCCCACCAACAGTGTATAAGTGTTTCATTCTCTCTGCATCCATGCCAGCATCTGTTGTTATGGGAGGGCATTAAACTATAAGAATTCTAGAAAAAATGTTGGAAAAACTGTTATAGCCATTAGCCTAGGGAAAGAATTCATGACGAAGAATCCAAGAGCAATCACAACAACAATAAATATAAATGAATGGGACCTGATCAAATTAAAAAGCTTCTGCACAGCCAAGGAAACAATCAACAGAGCAAATATACAACCTACAGAATGGGAGAAAATATTTGCGAGCTGTATATCTGATAAAGAGCTAATAACCAGATTCTACAAAGAACTCAAGCAAATCAGCAAGAAAAAATCAAAGGACCTCATTAAAAAGAGGACAAAAGACATAAACAGAAACTTTTCAAATGAAGATAGACTAATGGACAACAAACACGAGACAAAATGCTCAATGTCTCTAATTATCAAGGCAATGGAAATCAAAACCACAATTAGATATCACCCAGCTCCAGTGAGAATGACTCCAGTTTTGTCCATTTTCCTCAATATTGCTTTACCTATTTGAAGTCTTTTTCAATTTCATAAAAATTTTAGGCTTGTTTTTCTCTATTTCAGAGAATAATGTCATTGGTATTTTGACAGGGATTGCATTGAATCTGTAGATTGCTTTCGGTAGTATGGTCATTTTAACAATATTAATTCCTACAGTCAATGACCATGGAATATCTTTTTACCTTTTTGTGTCCTCTTCAAATTCTTTCCTGAATGTTTTATGGTTTTCCTTTTTGATAAGTTTCCTTTATTGGTTTAATTTATTCCTAGGTTTTTCTGTAGCTATTGTAAATGCAATTGCTTTCTTGATTTCTTTTTTAGATTTATCACTGTTTGTATATATAAATGCTACTGATTTTTTATATTGATTTTGTGTCCTGCAATTTTTCTGAATTTGTTTACCAGTTCTAAGAGTTATTTTGGTGGAGTCTTTAGGTTTTTCTAAATGTAATATCATGTTATCTATACACAAGTCTAATTTGACTTTTTTTTCAGTTCATATGCCATTTATGTTTTTCTGCTGACTAATTGTTCTGGCTAGGACTTATAGTATTATGTTGAATAGAAGTGGTGAAAGTGAGCATCCTTGTCTTATTGATTGGATAGAATTTAAATTTAATCATAGAAAGAATCTTAGCAGTGTGTGGTAATCTTGATGACATTGCTTCCTTATTCCCATTATAATTATACCCAAATAGTTTTCTCCATGAAGATCACACTTGGAACAATTTAGAATAAACAAAACAGTATAAGTAACTGACATGGGATAGAAATAAAATCTTAAGATATGGAATATATATAGAAATTATATGGTAGAAATGCGGATTAGGAAATAATGTGA
>NW_012148541.1:7362-8691 GCF_000956105.1 Propithecus coquereli | reverse complement strand
GTATGCATGATTTCTGAGAATAAAGACTGCTATAAATCTTATTCTTACTCCTCTGTGGCTACAATGTTTCCTCCATTTCTGGATTCTTTCAAGATTTTCTCCTTATCTTTGTTTTTCTGCTCTTTGAACATTATATGCCTAGGTGTAGTTTTTTTATTATTCTGCTTAGTATTCTCTGAGTTTCCTGGATCTGTGGTTTGGTGTGTCTCAATAATTTTGGAAAATTCTCAGTTATTTTTACTTCATATATTTCCTACATTCTTTTCTCTCTTTATTATGCTTTTGATATTCCCATTATGGGTATTCTATATACTTTGTTATGGTCCCACAATTCTTGTATATTCTGTTCCATTTTTCATTCATCATTTTTTTCTCTTTCCATTTCAGTTTTGGAAGTTTCTCTTGAAAGATCTTCAAGCTCACTGATTCTTTCCTTGGTTATGTCCATTCTGTTGATTAGCCTATCAAATGCATTCTTCATTGATTTTAGAGTGTTTTTGATTTTTGGTATTTCCTTATTGATTTTTTCTTGAAGTTCCATCTCTGTGCTTACAGTACCCATTTGTTCTTTAATGCTCTCCACTTTTTCCATTATATCCCCTAACCTATTTATCATAGTTATTTTAAATTCCTGGGTGATAGTTTGAAAATCTCTGACATATTTGAGTCTTGTTCTTGTGCTTGCTTTTCCTCTTCAACTGTGATTTTTGACTTTTAGTATGCTTTGCAATTTTTTGTTATTGAATGTCAGACATGAAGCACAGGGTAAAAGGACATGAGATAAATAGGCCTTTAATGCGTTTTGCTTAGCTGGCCAGTAGTTAGTCTGTGTTTACTGCTTGCTGTAGCTGTAGTGTTTAGAGTCTAAAATTTCCTCTGGCATCCTTTTGTTTTCCCCCCCTTTTGTTTTGGGGTTTTCCTAGAAATTCCTTAAATAAGATGCGAGGCATAAGGTTCTTTCATTTGTAATCCATTCTTATAATACAGGAGCCCTATTAATGTGGTGATAAGATTGAGACAAAGGGAAGGTTTTCATAGTCCTATAATTAGGTTTTAGTCTTTTAGATAGCCTTTGTGGCTGGGATGTGACCCTTTTTGTATATGATGAAATATGGGGATATAGTTTCATTCTTTTGCATATGGATATCCAGGTTTCCCAGCACCATTTATGAAAGAGATGGTTCTTTCCCCAATGTATGTTCTTGGTGAAAATGAGTTCACTGTAAGGGTGTGAATTTATTTTGGGGTTCTCCATTCTGTTCCATTGGTATATGTGTTTATTTTCATGCCAGCAGCATGCTGTTTTGATTATTATAGCTTTGCAGTAGT
>NW_012148541.1:1227-1557 GCF_000956105.1 Propithecus coquereli | reverse complement strand
ATGTAAGAAAAGGGTCTAGTTTTATTCTTCTACATGTGGATATCCAGTTATCTGAACATCATTTATTGAAGAGGCTATTTTTTCCCCATTGAATATTTTTGGCATCCTTTGCAAAGAATAGTTGATCATGTATTCATGGGTTTATTTGGGGGCTCTCTATTTTGTTCCAATTGTCTATGTGTCTATTTTTATGCTAGTATCATACTTTTTTGGATTACTATACCTTCACAATATAGTTTTAAATCAAGGAGTGTGATGTCTGCAGCTTTGTTCTTTTTCTTAAGATTTCTTTGGTTATCTGGCATCTTTTGTTGTTCCATATGAATTTTA
>NW_012148541.1:0-1177 GCF_000956105.1 Propithecus coquereli | reverse complement strand
TCACCCAAACATCTACAACCCAGAACTGAACTGGAATAAGTCTAGGCTGACTCAGTCCCCCTCTTACTTGCCTCTGTTCCTATGGCGTGAGCTTTTAGGGATGTCAACTAAGAGCCTGAGTCTGTGCATTTTTGGTTGCTCAGCACCAAGGGAATGAGGGAGTATCCACTCTGAATTCCAAAGTGTTTGATGTAGTTCTTTGGCCTCCTGCCCCCACCCCCAGCTTTAATTCCAGGCAAATATTTAAGGAGAAAACCTGCCATACAATAGTGGCCCTGGAGTCTCCAATTTTGTCATCCTAGCCTCATGTGACTCCCAAAGTTGTGCTGGCTTCTCAGAGACAATAGGCCTCTGCCTTGCCTAAGCCCAGAGTCTAAGCCATTAGCCCATGCACTGAATTAGGAAATTCCCTTAGAGAAAAAGAAGGTGTAGATCATTGAATAAACTCTGAAATAATCTTACTCTTTGAGATTTTCGTATATTTAGTCCATGTTGCTTCCACAAATATCTAATGCTTTAATTTTTTTTTCCTTTGTTTACATTTTCCAGCTTTTCTAGTTGTACCTAATGGAAACATTGACCTCCTCTATTCTTCATGGAAGCAAAAGTTCTGATTTGATTGGTTTGATGGGTTGATAGGTTTGATTCTCTGCTTCACAGTTTACTTAAAGTGAAACATTGATGGGCATTACTTAACTACTCATCACTTTTCTTTTTTTTTTCTTTACTAATTTCTGATGGTTTTTTTAATTTGAGAATATTATGGGGGTACAAACATTTTGGTTACATATAAAGCCTTTGCCTTGCCCAAGCCAGAACTACAAGTGTGCCCTTCCCCCATACAGTGAGCTCCACACCCATTAGTTGTGAGTTTACCAACCCCCGCCATCCCCCTCCCACCAGACCAGCACCTAATGAATATTACTTCCATGTGAGCACCTTAGTATTGATCAGTTAGTACCAATTTGATAGTGAGTACATGTGGTGCTTGTTTTTCCATTCTTGATACCTCACTTAGAAGGATGGGCTCCAGCTCTATCCAGGATAATGTAAGAGGTGCTAGATCACCATTGTTTTTTGAAGTTGAGTAGTATTCCATGATATACATATACCACATTTTATTAATCCACTCATGTATTGATAGACACTTGGGTTGTTTCCACATCTTTGCAATTGT
>NW_012148540.1:9098-9474 GCF_000956105.1 Propithecus coquereli | reverse complement strand
TAAGAAATTTATTATAGATATTTCACCTTAGCCAATAGTGGGAACTGGTTAAACAAATCAATTCAGACAGTTATTCCTGTTTCTTGTATTGGGACTGAAGTTGGTAGGGCCAGTAGTAGGAAAGGAGAGATGGATGTGAAGTGGAGGAAAGCAATGACAAATTGGAATTTGGGAGAATGGGCTGAAATCCAAAAGGATGGACTGGAACCTGTGAGCCTCTCCCTCACCTCCAGCAACTTTCATGATGTGGATAATGTGCAGAGGATGCTGGTGCCCTTCATCAACAGAACCGTTGTGTACACATACCTGGTCCAGGATCTATAGAAGGTGATGGAGAAAAGGTAGGAGGAGCTGAAGAGCTGCAGGCCCAACAGCT
>NW_012148540.1:5319-5896 GCF_000956105.1 Propithecus coquereli | reverse complement strand
TGTATAAGTTGTATATACTTATCACTTTGTGAAGCATAATATTTCATTTAGTCAAGACTGCTCTTCCACATTAATTTTGTTACTTGTTGATGCCAAGATTTCCTGGTTCAGATAAAAAGTGAAGATAACCACATGTACTCTCTAATAATTGGGACTAATTGATGGGCACACGTGGGCCAGAGAGATGTAAAGGTCATGGGAAATCAAGAAACGGGGAGTGGAGAGGGGGGAGGGTTAAAAACCTACCTATTGGGTACAATTAACACTATTTGGATGAAGGGCACACTAGAATCCCTGACTTAAGCATCATATTAGGTTATTAAGCATGAAATGTCCAATTTCCTTAAGTAGTAAGTTTGACGGTTTATATCTCTGACATTTCACTTTGACATTTCTTTTTTATTTATTTATTTATTTATTTTGAAGGTGTAATTATTTATACTAGCAGAAGTTTTTCTAAGGAAAAGAATAAAATTATGCACGGTAGTAGGCTCAGGTGGGCTTAAGTTCGTGGTGTATGTGCACATACTTATTCTATGTATTTTCTGTTAATAAATAATATTAGTGCCAGATTAGT
>NW_012148540.1:3344-3809 GCF_000956105.1 Propithecus coquereli | reverse complement strand
GATCACAGCCAATTTAATTAAAAATATCAAACATGATGAGAGATCACATTGAAAAATATATTCTTCAGAAATATATAGTGGCAGAGTATAAGAATATGATTAAAATAGGTGATTATGTAGTATTTTTCTGACTGGTTGCTCCTGCTTATAATTGACTAGCCTAGAAATCTTGAAATCAAGCTACCTTCCTTTTTTTGTTCTCCCATCCAGAAAATCTTGTCGGTTCAATGTTCAATATATGTTTTAAATCTGGACACACTGCACATACCCTAGTCCAAACCACCATCATGTCTCACCTGGATTCTTGCAGTCAACTCCTAACTGGTTTTTGAGCTTCCACTCCTCTCACCATCTAACCTAGATTCAACACAATCATTTAAATATTTATGTCTGATTGTTTTCAATCTTCTGCCCAAAACATTCCAATGACTTCTCGTGTCAGGACAAAATCCATGGTCCTTACCA
>NW_012148540.1:981-1394 GCF_000956105.1 Propithecus coquereli | reverse complement strand
ATGGAGCCTTTATCTCAATGTTACCTGATGTTTCAAAAAGGTTAATTTCTCTCGGAGGCTGTGGCAGTCATAGGGAACATTACTCAGCTTTCCCTTCAAGGGAATCTGCCATGGGAGCATAGTTGAAACTATGCTTCCTCGGATCCACTGTCATTTTCATGCCAAAGCCATGCTTGTTCCCAACTGCTTTTAGCCAATGTCTGAGCATAGCAGCAGTACTAGAGCTAGACAATTCCTGTCCACAGCAGAATAATTCTATTGTGCCTCCTCTGCTGAGGGACTCCTCATTGGCCCAGATGAGATTGTCTCAGAACTGCACTATGGACTGAAGTGCTTTCTACCCAATCCTTCTTCCTTAACACTTTACTTTTACTGGTGTCAGATGTACATTGTGGTCTGAAGGCTCTGTCTAC
>NW_012148540.1:367-931 GCF_000956105.1 Propithecus coquereli | reverse complement strand
AGTATACAGTGTTTATAAAGTCTACAGTGGTGTACAATGCTATTTTAGGCTTTCATATTCACTCACTACTAACAGACTCACCCAGAGCAACTTCTCATCCTGCAATCTCCATCCATGGTACATGTCCTATATAAGTGTACCATTTTTTAATTTTTATGCCATATTTTTACTTTACCTTTTATATGTTTAGATATACTTAGATACACAAATATTTACCATTGTGTTACAATTGCCTAGAGTATTCAGTATAATAACATGCTGTACAGATTTGTAGTCTAGAAACAATAGGCTATGTACCATATTACCTACGTATGTAGTAGCCTATACCATCTAGGTTTGTGTAATTACACTCTGTGATGTTGGCATGATTTCCCGTGGACACATTTCTCAGAACGTATTCTCGTTGTTAAGTGACACATGACTGCAGATTAAAATCTCAGAACCTTCACAGTTTTTCACAGTAGGCTGGGATTATTATCAACTGTAATTGTTTTACATTTTAGAACTAATAAGATTATACCCTTAAGTATTTGCAACCAGCTAGAACAAAGACATTCTGAGAAC
>NW_012148540.1:0-317 GCF_000956105.1 Propithecus coquereli | reverse complement strand
CTATGGACTGAAGTGCTTTCTACCCAATCCTTCTTCCTTAACACTTTACTTTTACTGGTGTCAGATGTACATTGTGGTCTGAAGGCTCTGTCTACCTTCCCTTAACCTCTGCCCTTTATCTTTCACTGGTATTTTCTAATAATTCTCTTGCACATCTATCCTATATTGGTTTTTGCTTCTCAGAGCACCTGAATTGACACAGAGGTGATACCTACCAATCAAAACAGAAACCGTAGCTGTCAAATAAATGTTTTTATACATTCACAGAATAACTGAGTTACATGTTTATGGAAAGCCATTTTTATTTATTTTTTTTT
>NW_012148539.1:34947-35611 GCF_000956105.1 Propithecus coquereli | reverse complement strand
CTCAGGCTGGTCTCGAACTCCTGAGCTCAAACGATCCGCCTGCCTCGGCCTCCCAGAGAGCTAGGATTACAGGCGTGAGCCACCGCGCCCGGCCTTTAATTTAATCAGCGGGTTTCTCGGGATTCCCGAGACCGTCTGCATTTAGTGGAAGTGCATGGTGGCTCTGGGACCATCGGCTGCATAAGTGAGCGTCTCCAGCCATCTCCTTAGGCACTAAGTTTAGTCCCTGAAGACGGTGCAAAGGGGAAAATGAGCACTCTGAAGGGAGTCCTGGGCTCTGTGAGCAGAGAACGGCAGGACACAAGTGTGCACACCTCATTCTAGAGCAGTAGGATGTCTGAATTTGGAGAAGAGATTCTCTAGCCTATTCGTAAGGGTCTGTTGAAGGAAATTTTAAAATAATAGTAATTCAGACGTTCCTTCTGTGTATCCTCTCCTTTTTGCATTTCCCCAATATCATGTTATATTGATAACCTACAAGCTGTGAGGGGCCCGGCGTGGTGGCTCACGCCTGTAATCCCAGCACTCTGGGAGGCCGAGGCAGGTGGATCGTTTGAGCTCAGGAGTTCGAGACCAGCCTGAGCAAGAGCGAGACCCCGTCTCTACTATAAATAGAAAGAAATTAATCGGACAACTAAAAATATATAGAAAAAATTAGCCGGGC
>NW_012148539.1:28263-30252 GCF_000956105.1 Propithecus coquereli | reverse complement strand
AGGGGTGGGCATCCAATCGACAAAGTTCCTGGAAAACCGAAACATTCGTCATTTTGCCAAATAAAAAGTGATCACCGGAGTCGCCAGGCAGGGCACAGATGAGATTTACCTCGTCCTGAGAGATACCTAATGCTTTGAATTTTTAAGCGAAAGTCTTAAAACGTCTGGTGCCAAAACCGGTATTGCCAACTACGGGGTCCTGTACGCTACATTCTTCTGACCCGGAAAGAATTCCTACAGCGTGTCCCCCGTGCTCGTTCCTGGGAGCTGGCAGTCGGAAAAGCGAGGCGTGCGTTAGGCTTAACTTTTGGACAGGGGTGTTATTTGCAAATAGGAGGCACCTGGAAATTCTAGTCTGAGATTTGGGAGCATTGCAGCAGGTGTTTCTCGGGTTGCGTTTGCAACGACATTTGACAGAGGGGAGGAGGAGGAGGGTCTAGGTAGCTGGAGGGGTTTCAGCTGTGTTGAGGCCACGGCGAACAGCGCACTTCACTGGGGAAAGTTCCGGAAGGCCAGCGAGCAAGGTAAGAGCCCGGCAGTAGGATTAAGTCTGTCCTGGGAGTGAGGGGAGGTGACGGGGTGTCACTACCCTGCAGGACGGCACCAGCGGAAGCATCTTAGACAAGGAGACAAATCCTGGTGCGACGGCTTTCGGTTTAGTTTCGTTTGTTGTAACCAATCCCATTGTCACAGGCAATGCGATTCTCTGGGAAATAGGGGTAATATCATTCATTTTTCTCTCAATAAAGAGGATGGGAATGGAATTGAACAAGACTGTGTTATTATAGGATATTTTCGTTAAGATCCTTCTGTGTGGTGGAGACAGACAATCCTACTGACCCGAGAGAGGGAATTTATTGGATCCCTTGAGGCCAGGAGTTTGAGACCAGCCTGAGCAAGAGCGAGACCCCGTCTCTACTAAAAAAATAGAAGTTAGCTGGACAACTAAAAATATATAGAAAAAAAATGAGCCGGGCATGGTGGCGCATGCCTGTAGTCCCAGCTACTCGGGAGGCTGAGGCAGGAGAATCGCTTGAGCCCAGGAGTTTGAGGTTGCTGTGAGCTAGGCTGACGCCATGGCACTCTAGCCCGGACAACAGAGTGAAACTCTGTCTCACCAAAAAAAAAAAAAAAAAGAAAATCATTGTCTGAACCCACGTAAAGCTGACAAGCAGCTAGCTACACCTTCTGTAAGTGAACAAAATGTTTTTCAGTGACTTTTGTTAATTTCTAACATGCACAAATATTTTAAACTTTTTACTGAAGAATTAAATACATAAAGAAAAATGCACAAATGTATGCTTGTGCATACTTATGTAAGTAATAAGTATACACTTTCATCGATTTTTGCAAATCGAACATATGCGTGTAGTCATCACCCCAATTAAGAAACTGAACACTCCCAGCACCTCCAAAACCAGCCTGCACACCCCACTTCAACACCGTTTTATCAATAACTCCTCCAAGAGTAATAATATCTTGACTTCTAACACGGAGAGTAGTTTTGCCTGTTTTGAACATAAATGGAATCGCATGAAGTCATGTACCAGGACCTTTTTTGTCCGTCGGTTTTGCTCGGTTTGGTGAAGTCCATGCGTGTTGCCGTGGTCCCCTCATTCGTGTGGCTGTGTCATCTTCCACGGAGAGAACATTCCACCGTGTGTCTGTCCATCCTGGCAGGGGATGGGCGTCTGGGAGGTTTCCAGCTGGGGGCTTTTGGTGCTGTTAGCATGAATGTCATTCAGTGACCAAGTGTGTGAGTTTTCGTTCCATAAACACCTGGGAGGAGGATTGCTGGGTCCCGGGGGGCACAGATGTTCTGCTTGAGTAGGTATCAGTTTTCCGAAGAGTCTGTACCAATTCTCTGCTACCCACGGCTTCCTTGGTTTCTCATCCTCACCAATACCGATCCTTGCTCCTGTCAGTCTTTGGCATTTGAGCCACTCCGGTTGAGCACCAGAATGCACCCACCACATTTGATTTCAGTAT
>NW_012148539.1:16205-17128 GCF_000956105.1 Propithecus coquereli | reverse complement strand
AAAAAAAAGAAAGAAAAATACATAAAATGCCTATAAAATCAGGCAGCATAAGGACACACTTTTATCTCCTGTTGGAACCAAGAGGACATTAACTGGTCTGGATCCAGCTAGACAAGGGACCAGAACCTCCGCAGAGAGGACCCTGAACTCAGCTAGAATGGGGAAGGTCAGATGGGGCAAAGCTTCTTTGGTTTTCTGTTTGTTTGTCTGGTTTGCAATATTCCTGGGAAGGAATTTTATGGTTTTCGCTCTTCTAATATCTGACTTCTGCATAATGGAAGGAAAAAGAGCACTCTAGTGAGCTTTATCAAGTACACGCACGTGTAATTAAACAAGGAGACCCAGTGAAGGACGATAGGAAGGACAGATCTCGTCCTACCAAAGCATGCGGGTAATACATTTTCTTCTAAACATATCACAGTTATATAAGTGTAAAAAATTTATTGGTATAAAATGACTCGAGTATTTGAAAAATCTCACTATAATATAGCTTTTATGGTTCCAAAACTGATAATCGAAAAATGTGAAGTTGCCATGAATCAAGACAGTTTTTCAGTACCTGTTGTGTGCAAGGTATTATTACATAATGACAGAATTGTGCTATTCTTTCGCTCTATGCATAGATTTGCACTACCTAGTCAACGTTTAACTGATTTCTATAACTTTCCTGAAAAATAATAATCCAGAATCTCCCACGGGGACTAATGTCGTATATACAATAGTCCTCTTTTATCCACAGTTTTGCTTTCCGTGGTTTCAGTTACCTGCCGTGAACCTTGATCTGAAGATATTAAATGGAAAAATTTCAGAAATTAACAATTCATGAGTTTTATTGATTTTTATTTTTTTGAGACAGAGTCTCACTCTTTTGCCTGGGCTAGAGTGAGTGCCGTGGCGTCAGCCTAGCTCACAGCAACCTCAAA
>NW_012148539.1:11918-12653 GCF_000956105.1 Propithecus coquereli | reverse complement strand
CCACGAGAGGAAGGAAATAGAGGCCAGCACTGTGGGTCCTTGTGATATAACCGAGTCAGTGGATCGATTATGCTTTTTTTAGTTGTTTAAGGCACACAGGTCGAGCTTGTGTTACTGGCCGCTGAAGGCATCCTCGTACCGCCGTGTGATCCTGTCTGCCAGTCCTCATCCTGTGCGTCTTTCAGTTTTGGGTCTCCTTTTCTGTGCCTTCTCACGCTTAGACCCCGGCCTTTGCTCTGACTCATGCCGTCCCCACTCTGACGCTTCCCTCCTGCTGCCCCTGCTCCTCCTCCCTGTCCTTCTCCCTTTGACCTTCTTCCCACCAGCGCCACCCACAGGTGTGTCTCACCTGTTAGCCGCAGCCAGGGTGAAAGAGCGGGAGACCGCTGGGCAGAGCTGGAGCAGGTGGGGTTTTGCTCCTTTGCTCCCTTTGTACTTTGGACCTCGACACCCGCCACCTCCCAGCGGTTCCCTCCACCGCACCACACGGAACAGAAAGTCTCGTGGGCTCCGAAACATCTACCCAATATTTTCATTGAAACGCCTTTGGTGATGATGCCTTAACACGATGGCTTTCAAAAGTTTTTTTTTTTACCATAACCCACATTAAGTATCAACGCTCAGTATACACACAATGTACACGAAAACGCTGAAGCAAAAAGTTTGTGAAACATACTCACCTTTACTGCCTATGATGCCTTCTGACACGTTCTATTATATTCTATTTTATTTAGT
>NW_012148539.1:0-613 GCF_000956105.1 Propithecus coquereli | reverse complement strand
ATAAATTCATTTGGAGACATAGAAGGCAAACACGGGAACAATCACGTCCGTCGTGGAGCTGAAAGCTCCAAGGCCTGTGGACTTATTCTCACTGACGTGTAGCTAAGAGCAGTGGCCCACATGTTTTAAACGTGTTTTCTCCCAGGTGAAAAGGACAGATAATTTGTTCTTCTCCACATGTGCACATATAGATCCCAAAAGAGCAAATTTGCCACAAAGGTAATGAAGCTGACACGTTAGGGTCAGCTGTCCTGCCTGAGCCCCTTCCAACGTTCTGCATTTTGTAATTTCAGGTCATTTTTCTTAAGGAAAGCCCCCCAAATTGAGTAAGTTTCAGGCCTCGCATAGTTTGGACGTGAACCTGATCCAACATATGACACAACTTCCTACTCCTGGCTTTCCGTTCTATCCAGCGTTTAGCTGAAAAGGAGCGAGTGTGTTAGCGGTGTCATTAAAAAAAATAATTCATTTTATTTGCTTCTCTGGCTTTATGGTTAGTTCTGTAGTTAAATCTAACCACTTTGAGGCATTGTCACGTGACCCCGATGGAGGGCTATGGCTTTTAAAATTATAAATATATTTGCATAATCGTAAGATGCCGTATCTACACTAT
>NW_012148538.1:10658-10995 GCF_000956105.1 Propithecus coquereli | reverse complement strand
CATATTATTCAACACTAACAAGAAATGAACTACAAGGACATAAAAAGACATGGAGGATATCTAAATGAGCCTACATACACTATTATTCCAAGTATATGACATTCATGAAAAGGCAAAACTATGGAGACACTATAAATATCAGTGCTTGCCATGGGTGTTTGTTGGGGGAGGGAAGGATGGAGTGGAAGAACACAGAAAATTTTTAGGAAAGTGACACAACTCTATAGTATGGACATACAGCATTATAAATTTGTCCAAGCCCATAAAATGTACAATACCAAGATTGAACTCTAATAAACTATGGATTTCAGTAATAATGATTTATCAATGTTGATTG
>NW_012148538.1:6046-6850 GCF_000956105.1 Propithecus coquereli | reverse complement strand
TGTGTGTGTGTAATATATATATATATATGAAATCTTCCATAGTATGATTTTTAAAATATGCAGCATGTGTACATATTTTTTCAAATGTCTGAAGGAACTGAGATAGAAACTTCACATTATCCATAGAATTATCTTTCTAGGTTGAATTGTTGACTATCACAGGTTTGCATTAAACATAGGAAAATCTAAAACAAGATCCATAATGATCCCACATATGTACTGTATTTTTGCTACTCTAAGTTTAATGGGTCAATCTCAAACTCCTGTCTCAAATGTTTCAGACTTTTAGATAGGAGGTAAGAGTTTCTACCCCTCCACATCTTCCTGAGAAGGGCTTAATCTCAGTAAAACAACCATGCTCACAGGCACATTTGGCAGCAAACAGAACATATGAGACAGCCCTTAATACATTGTCACTTCACCTTGGGCACTGGCATGGGTCAAGCAGTGACAAATGCCTCTCCCTGCAAAGGTTCAGCATATTCAGCAGTTATTACCAGAATTATATGATCTTCACATATATCAGGGTTATGTATCAGAAGAAATATTTGAATTAACTCTCACTTGAGTTGTAATGTCTGCAAAAAATATCATCAGCAAATTAAAGCTGTTCATGCCCTGTCCTGGAAGTGTATTAAGTCTTCTTTACAATTATGTTTTGTTTCAGGTTTCCAATCTCATATCTAATTTTAGACGGATTTCAATTCTTTTGCAAAGCATTAATGTGAATCGTCTCTCTGCTCCAATGGTTTATACTAATATTCCATGGCTCTGTTTTAATTCGTGTAAAGAATCTTGTCTATC
>NW_012148538.1:4431-4910 GCF_000956105.1 Propithecus coquereli | reverse complement strand
TATTTCAATAGAGAACTATTTCAATATAGAACTGCTAACAGCTTTCCTTTTCCAACAAGAGCATTTTTTATAGTCAGAACATTTACCTTGCCATTATCAATAGCTCTAGCTTCTCTACAATCTCAATGTCATAGACAGGACCTCTGACTTGCAAATAAATGTAAGGGCACGAAATGGTATCTATTCAATCTCTCTACTTCCCTGATTTCAGCAATCTTGTACCCAGAAATACATCTAATCTGCTGGTTTCACCATCCTTTACTGTCCCACACCCTTGATGTTCTGTATTTGTTCCTCAATTTAATTTCCTGGTCAATCACTCTAATTGCTCTCTCACTTACAACTACAAATCCTTTTGCATTTTTAATTCTACAAAATCCCTTTGAAAAGCCAGTTATATCTATCTTATTTCTAATTCACATATACCCCCAGAGAAGCTGAATGGGAATGAAGAATGCTCTCTGCTCTGGCAGTCCCAA
>NW_012148538.1:3829-4381 GCF_000956105.1 Propithecus coquereli | reverse complement strand
AGTTGTTCATTTGACCTCAAGTCTTTCAAATTCCAGCTCACTACACATGAGGAAATAAAAAGTTTCATCCCTCTTTAGCACATTTCAAGGAGAAAATATGACATTGAAGTATTTTCATTATAGTAAAACTGCGCAATAACATATTGCGTTGTATTCCAGGAAAGTTTCAGAGTTAAATAAAGTTAGATACTTTTGTATATCTTAGGAAAACAAATATCAACGTTATTTGTGCTGATTTTTTGTGAACTGTAGCAAAAAATATAACTTAAACATGTGATCAAATTTCATAAAACTATAAACCAAGTGTAAATAAAACTGAAATCTAGAAAAAATCTAGGTTTAGTTTCTGTGACTTCCACGTACTGTCAAATCATTTCATTTATTTGAGTGTACATTTCCACATCTGTCAAATAGAGATGGTGCTGCCTACTTGACAGATTTGCTGAGTCATTACATTGGAAAAAAATATAAACTATAAGTTATCTCAAAGATTGATATCAAATTATAATTAAATAGCTAAAAGGCTGACCTTGACTCCTGTATATAATTTGA
>NW_012148538.1:1794-2864 GCF_000956105.1 Propithecus coquereli | reverse complement strand
ATTGTTTAATTTGCTTCTTTTTAACTCATCATTTTCTGCTTGAAATAATAAAAACATGGGTTATGAAAATACTGAAAGGGACACAAGTGAGATATGATCTCTTGCTGTTTGTAGCCAGACCCATCTCTCAAGTTGGAGCCTGGAGTCTTTAAGCCTTAAACTAAAAACTAAAATTAGTAGATATACATTTATTTTTACAAAGTTCTTTATGCTTTTTTTTTTTTTTTCCAGAGACAGGATCTCGCTCAATTGCCCAGACTGGCATCCAGTGCCCCAATCATAAGATCACTGTAACCTCACATTCCTAGACTCAAGTAATCCTTCCACCTCGGCCTCCCAAAATCCTGGGATTATAAGGATGAGTCACTGTGCCCAGCCTATTGACTTTTATATTTACCCAAACACCTATTTTGAGACTTTGTTTTAAATATGATTTCCTCGGGTGTTTAAGACAACTTCAGAAAAAGTAGCAGAAACAAATGAATAGCTCAGATACATTTTGAGTACATAGAACTGTTTTTAATTAATGTAAATCTATTAGCAGCCTGTCTTGAGTAACAGAATGTACTGAATAGCAATAGCAATATTCATTACCTATATCCTACCATCACTTTTTCCTAATCCTATTCCATAATAGGAGTAGCAAATGAATAATAAATTCGAGGTGAACTAAATGAAGTGAAAACTGATTTTCTTATTGAGTAGAATATTTAACATTCCATTATAGTCTAGAAATTATGTAAATCCTTTTTTAAATATTGATCACTTAGCAATGATGGTAGAATGATTAATTACTTTTAAGAAAGTGATTAGTTGTTTAACTATTTAGTGGTAAGATGCACACTGTTTAAGAACAAGTTCACAGATTAAATTTCTTTTAAAATATGAAGTCCTGGAGAGTAATCCAATGTCAATATCCTGAACCTAAATTAATAGGTTAATACGAAGGACTTCCATATTGACTAAACTAATTACTTCAGACTTAATCTATATCTCTGAAATGTTTAATTATATATTCTTAGGTTCAAATATCAATTCTGTTGGTATTCACTACATATCTTTAAAAACAG
>NW_012148538.1:0-373 GCF_000956105.1 Propithecus coquereli | reverse complement strand
CCTCTATTTTCCAGTAACATTTTACCATCTATTCCAAGCAACAGGCTTATGATTACAATGCTCTTCCTTTTTCCTACCAAATATAGCCAAGAAAATCTGCTCTTATCTTTTGAATTTTTTCAAGAAGTAGTTTAATCCAGGTTTCCACTCTCTTAACACCATTCTTAAGAATGGCATTCTTGTTCATGGTTAACTATGCCCTCTCTGTTCATCTTATTTAACTTTTAAATATTAACATGTTGCTATTTCAGATATTTATGTTAGACATAATATATTTAAGTGATTCATCTTTTCTTCCTGATTCCCCATTGATATTATATTATTGTATTCTCAGAACATCATTTTGGGGAGCTTTACAATGTTTTGTATGATC
>NW_012148537.1:29144-29520 GCF_000956105.1 Propithecus coquereli | reverse complement strand
CAATCATCTAGCACAGTCTATTTTACAATAATGTGTTGAATAACACGTTATTCCCCTGGTTGTTTGCCCTGAGTGTGGGGCTGACTGGGAGCTGTCGCTCGCTGCTGCTGTTCACCACTGAAAGAGTATCATACCACGTATCACCACGTATAGGAAAAGATCAAAATTCAAGTACGATTTTTACTGAATATCTGTGCTCTTGCACCATTGTAAAGGAGAAAATCATACGTTGAACCATCATAAGTCAGGGCCCGTATGTATAGGCAGAAGGATAGACACATAGATCAATGGAACAGAATGCAGAACGCATTAACAGACCCGCACAAATAGGCTCAATGGATTTTTGACAAAGGTGCAAAGACAATTCAAAGGAGAC
>NW_012148537.1:28710-29094 GCF_000956105.1 Propithecus coquereli | reverse complement strand
TGACAAACATCTATATCTTGGGTAATAAGTCACAGCTGAGAATCCCGCTTGTTAGAGGCACATGATAGCTCATGTATGGACAAGGCTCTACCCCCCACTCAGCCCCCAGGGAGCCAGACCCACAGAAAGACTGGCAGGAGGTTAAGTCTAAGGGGTTAGCCTCTCTGCACCTCCGTCCCTCACTTGCGAAATGGAGATAATCCTGGAGCTTGCCACGTAGCAGTTTCCCTAAGGTCGTGAGATTGCTCCTGGGAAGCTCCGTGCTTGCCCATGGCGGGTACGCGATGACGCCTGGCTATTACTGTTATTATTATTACTACCTCTGAGACTCTGTGCACACCCTGGTGCAGCCCAGACTTAGGTTCTTGAATGACTCTTGTGGTT
>NW_012148537.1:19591-20650 GCF_000956105.1 Propithecus coquereli | reverse complement strand
CTTTAAAAATAAGCCTGTCTATCCATACAAATGAGATTAAAATATCCACCTTTTGGATTTTGAGGGCATATGCCCTTGAAGCCAAGACTGAAAATCTCCCTTTTGCACCCCTTAAAATGCATGTGTATATAACATATAAAAATATATCTGTATATTAATATATGCATATACACACAGTTTATACATATACACATATATGACATATATGTTTACCAGATATAAACACATGCATATAAGTCTATGTATGATTATGTATATGTGTTTGTATGTACATATATTTATGTGCATGCTGTGTATGTGTATATATATGTGCTAAAGGTGGATTAGGAACTATAATACTTGAAGTAACTATACTTTAGAATTTAGTAAAATAGGAAATGTCGTAGTTACTTTTTAAGTTTATGAGACGAACAAGAAATTTAGGGGAAGAGAATTTTAATCTTAGCTATGTCATCAAGTTTTTGATCCTAACATTCATTTAAGTAACCCAAATCTCAGTTCTGTCGTATCCTACAGGGTAGGATGGCATCATTGTCAAAGCCTTAACTGGCATCATGTTCTGGGAATAGGTTTTTTAAATCTTTAATCTAACGTAAATTGTGTGAGTTTCCAGGGGCTAACAATTACCACAAACTGGATGGCTTAAAGCAACAGAAATTCATTCTCTCACAGCTCTGGAGGCTACAGCTCCAAAGTCAAGGTGTCAGCAGGGCCATACGCCCCCGACAGCTCCAGGGGAGAGTCCTTGCTTGTCCCTCGGAGCCTCTGGTGCTGCCACCCACCCCTGCCGTCCCTTGGTTTGTGAGTGCATCACTCCATCCACGTGTCTGGCGTCTCCCTGTGTTTTCACACGTTTTCCTTCTATGGGTATCTGTGTCTGTCTCCAAATTTCCCCTTTGTGTGAGGACTAAACTCAAATTGGATTAGAACCCACCCTAATCACCTCCTTTAAATTTGATTACCTCTATAGAGACCTTATTTCCAAATAAAGTTCTATTTTAAAGTACAGGAGGCTAGGACTCTGCCATGAATTCTGGAAGGAGACAATTCAACCCTTAA
>NW_012148537.1:6829-7321 GCF_000956105.1 Propithecus coquereli | reverse complement strand
AGGTACCATGTGAAAGTTTAGAGGAATTTCACTGAATCCTTTCCTCTGGCCAACCTTACTTTCTTTTCTTCCCAAGAAAACCATTTGCCAACATCTGGGCTGGACAGCATTGAAATCTCCTGCCCAATGCACCTGATTCTCTGGTCTCATTTGAACTCTGCATGTTCATGAAGGTCCTTTACTCCCCCTAAACCCCAATAAGTACTCGATGGTTACTCCCAAGGAAGTTCTCCAGTCCTGCCTTTATCGAGGAACCTTTGCACAGAAGGAAGAGCAGATGTATTCAAGCAGTAGATCTAGGTCTGTGTCTGCACGAGCTGTTAACTCACTGAGTAGTTCCAGGCAAAGGCTTTGATCATTTGGAGTCTCACTTTTCTCATTCAAACATGGGGATCATGACAGTGGGCAGGCGTTTTCCTTAGGAATAAATTATATATATGAACAAAGTTTCTAATGTTTTGTCATTGTGGTCATCCATGTCCCTTACTTCAA
>NW_012148537.1:3655-3991 GCF_000956105.1 Propithecus coquereli | reverse complement strand
AGCACAACTTTGGGAAAGAAAGCAGTGGGTACAGTTTGTACTAAAACACACGTAAGAAAGCAGGAGTCTTTTCATTATAAGTATGAAACCTTTACTCCCAAATCGGGTACAGATACAAATGCATGTATTCTCTCAGAGAAAGCAGCTAGACTTTGCCCAATTTACAGGATAGCACAACTTTGAGAAAGAAAACAGTGGGTACAGTTTGTACTAAAACTCACGTAAGAAAGCAGGGGTCTTTTCATTATAAATATGAAATCTTTTCGCCCAAAGCGGGTACAGATACAAATGCATGTATTCTCTCAAAGAAAGCAGCTAGACTTTGCGCAATTTACA
>NW_012148537.1:0-723 GCF_000956105.1 Propithecus coquereli | reverse complement strand
TCCAATCTAAGTATGACATTAGATGTGAGTTTTTCATGGGTGACCCTTACCATGTTGAGGAAGTTACCTTCCATTCTTAGTCTGTATCTTTAATCGGCGTGGAATTTTATCAGTTTTTTTGAATATATTGAGATGATAATATGGTTTTTCTGCTTTAGCCTGTGTGCCATTTGTGGTCCTCTAGGAAATTTCCCGAGGTGGAGGAGATGTGCGACAAATTCATCTAGGGAAATGTTTGTTACTGGGCAAGGGCAGCAGAAATAGGAGTGGGTGAGGAGAGCCCCCAGCCCCAGTGCAAGTCTGACGACTGTGAAAATGGAGGAAGGAAAGAGGAGTCAGCAGGAAAGCCTCAGTCTGCAGTGCGTCTCTGAGCAATCTCCAGATAGGCCAAGGGGACACCAGAGCAAGCGTTGCTTGTTAGAAGTGTCCTGTATCTGGCAGACGTGCCCAATTTAGTACCAGATCCTACTCAGTCATTTGTGGAGAGCAGCCTGGGTACGGTGTGGTTACAGCATCAATGCCGCAGTGAATCCGGAGTGTGTTAGGCGGTGGCAGTCAGCCAACCTCCTCACCTCAGCAGGTGCCCTTGAAGGGACATCTGCCAGGCACACCCCCTTGGCTGCCAGAGTCTGCTAATCAAGCAAATGGCGCTGGTTGGTTTTCAGATGTTAATCCAATCCTCCTCTTCCCAGGATAAATCTCACTTAGTTATTGTATATATAT
>NW_012148536.1:21052-21445 GCF_000956105.1 Propithecus coquereli | reverse complement strand
TGATAAATTGCAATTTAAGTATTGTCAAAAAGCAATACGTAATTTAACATGTATTTACATTTCTGTTTCTCCTCATAGACACATAATTTCTGAAAACCTCTCATGACATATCACAGTTCCTTTAGGGGTAGACAGGCGTATATCACAGAAGGTACAATATTAACGAATAATACAATTAAGGTAGTTCATATAATACATATATTTTAATTACAAAGAATGTTCATTTGTTGAGAAATTTCAAAAAAATAGCATCTGTGTTCAATATTTAGTTGTATTTCGAAATGTAATATCTCCCCAATTTTGAAACAGAACATTCTGTTACACATAGGTGAGATAATTTTTAGGTATTTTTAATTGCATCTTTGCATTTTAAATCAAGGATTATTTT
Organism: Propithecus coquereli; assembly: GCF_000956105.1. Taxonomy (NCBI): domain Eukaryota; kingdom Metazoa; phylum Chordata; class Mammalia; order Primates; family Indriidae; genus Propithecus; species Propithecus coquereli. The sequence goes on along the minus strand of NW_012148536.1, from coordinate 21,057 downwards.
AATAG
>NW_012148536.1:18915-19732 GCF_000956105.1 Propithecus coquereli | reverse complement strand
GTGGGACTGAAGGGTACTTGGATTGTGAGTTCCCTACCTGCTGGCCCTCCCTGGTGCCACTTGCCTTGTGACTCCAGCAGAGTGGGGCAAACCCCAAGACAGAGAGGCATTAATCCAGATAGGGCATCCGTGGGTGACTTGAGATGTGCATTCTTCTCCCTGGCATGGTCAGGGATTGATCTCTGGAGCCCGGGGGACAGGCCTGCAGGCCAGATCACATATGTACACCCAGGTCTCAATCGCATTGCCCAAGGGCACAGAAGGGATATTTGTGAATTACTCTACTGAGGTGTGTATGCTTTCAGGGGCAGATCAGAGTGGGTCCTAGCTGCAATGTGCTCCATGGGCAACCCTCCCACCACAGAAGGGACTCAATACCAGCTCAGGCTGTGATCCTAGGAGGGAACCTCCTGACTCACATCACAGGGGAGCTCAGCTGGCTTGAGGTCCTGTCTGCTGTCAGAGGCCTGGGAGAAACCATGGAATAGAGGAGGATGGCAAGGAGTGAGGCCTGCTCCAGACTGCAGGTCTCAGAAAATACCACATGCAGGATTTTTGGCTGAGTGGGGCCATTTCAGCTGCTTCCTGGTAGCTTTGCCCAGAAGCAGAGAACAGACATTTGACCCCTGTTAACATGATTTGTGGGGCTCGAGGGAAGGTTCACCCAACCCAGCCCTGCCCAGCCTCACTCCCCCACCTACCCCTGCTGAGGTGGAAAATAAGGACACACCTGGAAATCTCAGGGCCCCACCAAACACGTGAGGCACTAGAGTGCTATTCCAGAGGAATGAGAGCTGGTTACCAGAACAAAAAACAA
>NW_012148536.1:15933-16235 GCF_000956105.1 Propithecus coquereli | reverse complement strand
CCTCCCTACCCTCAAACAGGAAGAAATAGTACTCCTGTACAGACCAATATCAAGTATCAAAATTAAACCAGCAATAATCTTCCTAAAACGAAATGTCCTGGACCAGATGGTTTCTCACCCAAATACTACTACATCTACAAAGAAGAACTGGTGCCTATCTTGAAGAAATTATTCCACACATTGAGAAGAAAGGGATCCTTCCAAACATGTTTTATGAAGCCAACATCACTTTGATACCAAAACCAGGAAAGGACACAACAAAAAAAGAAAACTACAGACCAATATCCCTTATGAAAAGAGAT
>NW_012148536.1:11761-13663 GCF_000956105.1 Propithecus coquereli | reverse complement strand
ATTGGAGTGATATAGCCACAGATAAGGAATGCCAAGGATTTCAGGTGAGCATCAGAAGCTAGGAGAGACACATGGGATGATTTCTCCTTGAAAACCTCCAGAAAGAACCAAGGCTGCTGACTCTGTGATTTCAGACTTCTGCCTTCCAAAACTGTGAGAGAACAAATTTCTATTTTTTTAAGCTACCCAGTTTGTGGAATTTTTTTTTATCTAGGAAATCCTAGGAAAGTAAAACATCACGTAACTATCCTCCTGTGCATAGCTGAACCAGGATGCATAGAGTTTAAAATATGTGAGCACTTAAAGAAACTTGGAAGACACAGATCATTTATAACTATAGCAAATCGTGTGACCATTTCAACACACTTTCCAGTTATACGGTTGTCTTCTTAGCAAAAAATCTTACTCCCACCAACACTCAATTTTATAACCCAGGAAGAAAAGGGGAACCATTTTGAAATGAGGAATATGTACAAAGCACATGGAACCAAGCTGGCCAAATTAGACTCCATTGAGCAAATGAGAGTACCTTCTACTTCCTTCTTTGGGTTAAGAAAATCTAGACAACTTCCTTGCCAACTGATGAATCCTACATTTCTGGAACTGGGAAGAGGAGGGAGGGAGGAGGTAAAGTAGCAATAACGTAATGATGGCTCATTGGAGATTAAAAAAAAAGGTATTTTAAATATTGATCCAAGAGAATACCATTTGGGCACTAAGCATGTTTTTATATGCTCTGCAGTTCCATATTTATGAATATTACATTTTAAAAATTTTATTTTAGAGTATTATAGGAGTAAAAATGTTTTGGTTACACAAATTGCTTTTGAACAGTTTGAGTCAAAGTTATAAGTGTGCCCATCGCCCAGATAGCGTTCATTGTACCCGTTAGGTGTGAATTTACTCTTCCCCTCCTTTCCCCCACCTGCTTGATTTCCATTAAATTTTACTACCATATAAACATATGAGTGTTGATAATTTAGCTCCAATATCATGGTGAGTACACATGGTGTTTGTTTTTTGATTCTTGTGATACGTCACTTAGAAGAATGGTCTCCAGTTCTATCCAGGTTAATACAAGAGGTATTAGTTCACCTTTTTTTTATGTCTAAGTAAAACTCCATGGTATACATATATCACATTTTATTAATCCACTCATGTGTTGATAGGCACTTGAGCTGTTTCCCATCTTTGCAATTGTGAATTGTGCTGCTATAAACATTCAGATATAGGTGTATTTTTTATAAAATGTCTTTTTTTCTTTGGGTAATATCCAGTAGTAGCAATGCTGGATCAAATGATAGTTCTACTTGTAGCTCCTTGAGGTATCTCTATATTACTTTCCACAGAGGTTGTACTAGTTTTCAGTCCTACCAGCAGTGTATGAGTGTTCCTATCTCTTTGCATCCATGCCAGCATTTGTTGTTTTGGGATTTTTTGATAAAAGGCATTCTCTCTAGAGTTAAGTGATATTTCATTGTGGTTTTGATTTGCATTTCCCTGATGATTAGATACGTTGAACATTTTTTCATATGTTTGTTGGACATTAGTCTATCTTCTTTTGAAAAATTTCTGTTCATGTCCTTTGCCCACTTTTTAATGGGGTTGTTTGATTTTTTTCTTGCTTATTCACTTGAGTTCTTTGTATGTTCTGGTAATCAGGCCTTTATCGGATGTATAGCATGCAAATATTTTCTCCCATACTGCAGTCCCATATTTAAACACAATTAAGACTCATTTCCTACACCCGTATATATTTTCAACAATTATTTTCTGAAGCCATACTGCTCATATGCACAACAAATTCATCCGTGAAATTTCTTCTTATGTTAGAGTAAAGAAAGAAATTTTAAGAATCTTCTCAAAGTCAACCAAAAGTAAATTGTCCATATATAGCATCTG
>NW_012148536.1:6129-6985 GCF_000956105.1 Propithecus coquereli | reverse complement strand
GTCCCAGCTACTCGGGAGGCTGAGGCAGTAGGATCGCTTGAGCCCAGGAGTTTGAGGTTGCTGTGAGCTGGGATGATGCCACGGCACTCTAGCCCAGGAAACACAGTGAGACTCTGTCTCAAAAAAAAAAAAAAAAAAAAGAAGAATATACCCATCATCCCTCAAAATTTTCAAGAGCTCTTTGATCCCCTCTCATACCCTGCAACCTCAAGCCATGTTAATCTGCTTTCTTTCACTGTTGATTAGTTTGCATTTTCTATAAAATTTTGTATGTGTTATATGTTTGTATAGTATGTATGTTGCATGTATAGAATGTACTGCCTTTTGTCTGACTTCTTTCCCCAAACACAATTATTTGGAGATTTATTCTGTTATTTTATGTATCAACAGTTCAGTCTTTTCATTAGTCAGTGGTAATAAGTGGCATTGATATGCCACATTTGTTTATCAATTTACTTATTGATGGCCATGTGGACTGTTCCTATTTTTCGACTATTTCAAATAAATTTGCTAGGACTCATTATGTATGTTTTTGTATAGATACATGCTTTCATTCCTCTAGAGTAAATGCCTAGAAGTAGAATGGCTGAGTGATTTGTTACACATCTGGGGAAATTTTTAGGAAACTGACTATTCTCCAAACTGGTTATGCCACTTTACATTTCCACCAGCAGTGGATGTGTGAGAAACCCTCATAGTTGTGGGGTCAGGGATAATCTCACATAAGTGTTTGGCAAGTACGAATTTATCATTTTAGATGTGATTACTGTTTGGCCTGAGTTCTTTAAAAAAGTATACATTAAAAATTTTCACATGGATGAATTTGTCTTATTTGTGTGGTTATTGTTAAAATTTT
>NW_012148536.1:0-460 GCF_000956105.1 Propithecus coquereli | reverse complement strand
CAGTAGGATATTATGTAGATATTTCTTTAAAAAATGCCACTGGGCTTCTGATAGGGATTGCATTGAATCTGCAGATTGCTCGGATAGTATGCACATTTTAACAACATTAAGTATTCTAATTCATAAAATTTTAATTATACAACATGAATAAATTCTAGAGATCTTCTGTCTAACATAGTGCCTATAGGTAACAATACTATTTTGTGCACTAAGAAAAATTGTTAATAAGGTAGATTTCATGTTAAACACAAATATATCTAAACAAAAACAAAATGAAACAAGACAAAGGGGAACAAGGAAACTTCTGGAGGTGAAGGATATGTTTATTACCTTGATTGTGATGATGGTCTAGCACAAAGGTGCATATGTTCAAACTCATCTAATTATATACGTTAAATATATACAGTTTTTACATATCAATTATACCTCAAAAGTTGTCTAAAAATTAAAAAATAGATAC
>NW_012148535.1:17195-17557 GCF_000956105.1 Propithecus coquereli | reverse complement strand
CCCAAATAGGTAATACCAGCTCTCTAGCAAGGAATACTACTCAAAATGAAAATATTGAAATGACAGATAAAGAATTGCAAATATGGATTTCAAGGAAGCTCAATGAAACTGAAGAAGAAATGGAAAACTAACTTAAAGAAAACAGAAAAAAAATTGAGGAAATGGATGAAAAATTCATTAAGAGATCAATATATTAAAGAAAAACCAAATAGGTCTTCTGGAAATAAAAAATTTATTTAAGGAAATATAAAACACAGTGGAAAACTTTAAGAATAGACTAGACCAGTCAGAAGAAAGAATCTCAGAGCTTGAAGACAACTCTATCAAATTAAATGAGTCAGTGAAAAATAAAGAACAGAGAA
>NW_012148535.1:14651-15216 GCF_000956105.1 Propithecus coquereli | reverse complement strand
AAAAAAAATGCCACCATGACCAAGTTGGCTTCATCCTGGAGATGTGAGGGTGGATCAACGTACGTAAATCTATAAATGTGATTCACCACCTAAACAGAGGCAAAACCAAAGACCATATGATCATATCAATAGATTTAGAAAAAGCCTTCAGCAAAATTCAGCACCTGTTCCTGATAAAAAGCTCTCAACAAAGTAGACATAGAAGGAACATACCTCAAAATAATAAAAGCTATGTATGACAAACCTGCAGCCAACACCATACTGAATGGGAAAAAGTTGAAAGCATTGCCACAAAGAACTAGAACAAGACAAGGGTGCCCACTGTCATCACTTCTATTCAGCATAGTGCTGGAAGTTCTAGCCAAAGCAATCAGGCAAGAGAAAGAAATAAAGAGGAGGCCAAACTATCATTTGTTGTTGATGATATGATCTTATATTTAGAAAAACCCAACAACTCCACCAAGAGATTCCCAGAATTGGTAAATAAATTTGACAGTCTCAGGTTACAAAATCAATGTACAAAAGTCAGTAGCATTTCTATATGCCAACAGAAAACAATCTGAAC
>NW_012148535.1:13839-14601 GCF_000956105.1 Propithecus coquereli | reverse complement strand
AGAGAAAGAAATAAAGAGGAGGCCAAACTATCATTTGTTGTTGATGATATGATCTTATATTTAGAAAACCCCAATAACTCCACCAAGAGATTCCCGGAATTGGTAAATAAATTTGACAGTCTCAGGTTACAAAATCAATGTACAAAAGTCAGTAGCATTCCTATACACAATAACAGGAAAACTGAGAGTCAAATGAAACACTCAATATCATTCACAATAGCCACAGAGACAATAAAATACTTAGGAATATACTTAACCAAGGAGGTGAAATATCTCTGCAAAGAGAAGTATGAAAAACTGAGGAAAGCAATCCCAGATGACACAAACAAATCATACTCATGGAGTGATAGAATCAACATTGTTAAAACGTCCATACTACCCACAGTGATTTGCAGATTCAATGAAATCTCTATCAAAATACTTACATCATATTCCACAGATCTAGAAAAAATAATCCTACACTTCATTTGGAACTAGAAAAGAGCCAGAATAGCCAAAGTAATCTTAAGAAAAAGAACAAATCTGGAGGCATCATATTACCAGACTTGAAACTACACTATAGGCAATAGTAGCCAAAACAGCATGGTATTGGCACAAAAATGGAGACATAGACCAATGGAACAGAGAAAAGAACCCAGATATAAAACCATCCACATATAGCCAACTAATCTTTGATAAAGCAGCCAACAATATACACTGGGAAAAAGAAGCCCTATTTAATAAATGGTGCTGGGAGAATTGGATAGTCACATGCAGAAGAAA
>NW_012148535.1:12319-13789 GCF_000956105.1 Propithecus coquereli | reverse complement strand
ATGAGAACTATTTTAAATATTAATTCAGTATATATTGTTTCAATCTTATTACTATGTTTATTCCCTTAACACAATGCCATTTCACAATATCCTTGAATATTGTGCTATAAACTTGCTTTTGCAGGTACAGTAGTGTCCTATGATATGTATCTAAATCTGCATGGTTTTAATTAGACAGATTATATAGATTGTTTAATAACAATGTTCTAAGCCTAAATTCACTTTTGCAGGAGATACAATGTTTTTTCTAGGTTTTGGTACATGTGTTTACAAATGAAAGGGAGCTATAGTTAGACAAAATAACTTAAAACCTAAGAAATGTCTATTTATGAAATAAATCCAATAGCCATATCACACTAACGATTTTACATTTGACTTGCTTAGTTTTCTGTGTGAAATATTAAGAGGCTGGTGCTCATTAGCTAAAGACATCCAGCATCAAATGGAAATGCTGCTTGAAATGATAATGTCCATGCTGGGCTTTGCTTCTATCTGTGCTTTTTTTTATTAAAAGAAATGGGGAAAGTTCTTAATCCAGATGGTTGGAGACAGCTTAGGGACTACACAAGAACAGGGTTAACTGGCAAAGACAAAGTCTCAGGCTCAGGTTTGGGCTGGACTCCTACACAAAAGATTCCCCCTCACCCCGGAGCTGGCTCTGACAGGTCGGTCCCTCTCTCATCTCTGATATCTTTCCACCACAGCATGTTTCCTAGCTTCTGAAATGAGGTCTATCTCCTTATACCTCATTTACACAGTGCTCATGGACTCCAACTCTTCATGCTGAACTGCTTCATTTTGTAGAGGAGTTTTAATTTCCCCAGAGACTAGCTAAGCAGCATTTCTTTGATATCATGTATGCAAACTTATGCACTAATCAATCCCACTCCAGATCTATAATTCCTCCCAAAAAGACCAGAAAACAACCTCTTCAAAATACTCAATAGACACTTTAAAGTAAGAGTTTACCTCCAATATCCACTCAACACATTTACTTTAAAAATATTTTGACATTAAACCCATCTCTTTCTGTATATGTGTGTAAACAACATACTCTCCTAGCATATTATAGGAAACTCGAAGTAGGGATCTCTATTTGTGTTCAGGCAGCCAGCAAGGCAGAATTCAAGCATTAATATATGCATATACTTTTAAATTTTAATTTAATTAACTGTGAGAGAAGCATAAAGTAACTGTATTGTCCCTGTATTTTCCTCAGGCATATGGCCAATGCCCCTCTAGCATAAGGAAAATCAGTTCTGTCCAATAAAGTTGGCTGCATTAATTATTACTGCATCACCTTTGGCTGCTACAAGAGGTCCACTGCAGTGAGGGCGGGCTGTCTGCCAAAGGACAGTCTTTCCTTTTCCTTAGCCTTTCTCATTCCTTCATCATCTGCTTGTGAAATTGTCACATATATTTTTATAAGAAGACTTTCTTCATGAGAACCTAATTCCTTCAATATTATAT
>NW_012148535.1:10823-12269 GCF_000956105.1 Propithecus coquereli | reverse complement strand
CATTTAATATAATCACTTGTTCATTTTTTCTTTTCAGGTTGAGAAGTAAATTAAAGGAATTGAGACATTGACAAAATGACAAGAGCAAATTTAAATCAACTTCCAAGACTTACATATTTTTAAGGTATTTCTGAAAAGTTTTTCAACATTAAACATCTGATTGGACTAAATGATCCAAAACCAACTGCAAAGATAAACCTATATACGATGTCTATATCTATATTTATATTTTTATACATATCCAGGATTCCATATTCCAGGACTCCTACAGATACCAAAATCCATGAATGCTTAAGTCCCATATATAAAATGTTGTAGTATTTGCATATAACCTACACACATTCTCCCATATACTTTAAATCATCTCTCTATTACTTATAATACTTTTTTTCCATGGTTGGTTGAATCCACAGATGCAGAACCCAAGGATATGGAGGGCCAACTCTATAGTGTCTTGATTTTTAAAAAAATCTCTATCTGTCTGTCATTATATGTATTTCTTAACAATATCCACCAACAGGACCCAGAATTCCAGTAGCTATAAAGTGCTCAGATCTTTTATTTATTTTTTAATATTAAGCTTCACTAAAAATAACCGGGGCTTCCCAGAGAAATGACTAGAGGTGGAATAGGGAAAGTACAAGTTAGGAACATGCCAGACAGAAGGCAAAATAGTACTCCAAAACAGGAGATATGAAAAGACCCAGGAGCCAGCTTAAAAGGGTGGTCACTGGCCAAATTTGGTACAATTTGAGTACCAAAATAGATAATAACATGTATGAGTTTATAATGTATTGAATAAAAAAATGCATTTTATATAGATACATTTTTAAAAGTTAAGGAGACAGAAAGGAGAGTTTTTTTAATAGAATACCAATCTGTAAATATATAATAGGATTGATAGAATTACAACATCATCATCATAGTAATAATTGATTCAAGTAATAATCACCAATGGATAGTGAAACTATTAAATGAAATATTGTTGTGGAACAAGATTTCACACAGCCTCAAAGTGTCGCTCCACAGGTTACTTACAAATTTCAAAGAGGAAAACATACTTTAAGAATGATGAAATCTGGCAGACGCCACATTAATCAAGGAATCAAGTTTGGCATCACCAAAAATTGGGCACACTAACTTATGAGCCTCCCAATGTGATATACTAAGGAGGAGGCAATATCACTTGTCCAGTTTGCTGCCAAAAACATTAACCTGAATCTAATTAGAAGAAAATAATCAGAAAATTAAAATTGAAAGACATTTTGCAAAATAATTAATTGCCACAGGATGTTAAAAATGCCAATTTTATGAAAAATTACAAAAATAAGTAAATAAATGGTTTAGATTATATACAGCCCCAAAGCTGTAACAACTAAATACCATTTGTGATCTTTAATTGGATCACAGATTCACAAAAAAGGTATTATTAGAAAAATAGGGATA
>NW_012148535.1:0-1458 GCF_000956105.1 Propithecus coquereli | reverse complement strand
GGCACTCACTATAGCCAGGGCAACAAAGTGAGACTCTGTCTCAAAAAAAAAAAAAAAAAAAACTATAAGAAAAGCAAGTTGTTTTTTCTTGTTTGGAAGTGACAAAATTCTTACAATCTACTAAGACTCTTATATCTTATTTGGTTTGTTTTAAGCAGTAATTTGAGGATATGTTAGTAAAACATAGCCAAATTTTAACCATGCTAATATTTTGAGATAACATTGTAAGATCTATAAAATTTCCTTGTAAGGTATTACATGAGCTTAGTTTATGTTGACTGTTCCATATTACTGTTATTTCAAATTGGTTATTTTACATTAAGATCATCATGGATAAAAGGAACAGTCTCTACAAATATAAAGGAAAATGTGATAAATTTGAAATGAAAGTAAGTTGAGGTGGCATCGAAAGAGATGAGATGACTAGTGTATAGAGTAATACATATCATCCAGTGACAGGGGATATCATAAAAGTACACATGACAATTCATGTTTGTTTCAGAGTTGTCAAATGCCATGAATTCATCTTAAAATGTTAAAATACTTATCAACACTTATAAATTGCTTTTAGATTATGCAAACATTAATCTTCTTATATATCATTTGCTTTAAATTTCTTTTTAAGCTACCATTGTGTTCCTGAGATATTTTTAAAGAATCCATTAAAAATTTCCAAGAATTGGTTCTTTTAAACCAATTAAAAGAAAACGCATGCACGCACCACCATCCCCATCACCACCACCACCAACAACAACAAAAACAAGAAATTTGAATATTACCCTTTGCTAATGTCAGGAATTTGTCTGGGAACCCTGTAGTCATCATATTGCAAAGACTCTAAACTGTGAGAAAAAGTTTTTTTTACTACTAACTCTCATGCTATTTCTGGTTCTCAATTACTTCCAAATTCTCCTTGATGATCTACCTAGTCATAGTAAACAAATTTGATTATAATTAATTGATACCCACCTTCTTTTATAATACACCTTTAAAAAGACAACAAAACTCAAATCATCTGTAAAACAATAAAAATCAAATTAGAAGTCAGTCAAGAAGCAAATTAGAAAAATTGAATTATCTAGAGAAGTGATTGCTAAACAATCACATCAGAATCACCTGAGGAACTAGGTGATTGACTAGTTCACAACTTTTGTCTGACAGTTTGGCTATTCACCAGTCAACAGTTTACAATTATTGACTAATAGTCAAGCAATTGACAAAGATTGTTTGACTATATCTGCCTGCGGCCTACTCTGAATACTCAATCAGAATTTTTAGTGATGTTTCCTCCAAAAATAAGTTGGTTGCAACTTACTGTGTTCTAATTATTTTCATAATATATACAGCATATGTAATTTATTCCAGAGCAAAAGATATGTTATATTTATAGTTTAAAGGAAGGAAAAGAGTAAATAAATAGGTAACCCAGAAAAGAATTTTCATTTAACACTTAACATA
>NW_012148534.1:15107-15411 GCF_000956105.1 Propithecus coquereli | reverse complement strand
ATATGCTAATCTTTAAATATTAAAAAGATATGAGAAACTAGAAAATTCAAATCTGCTTTGGTGAATAGGGGTAGAATCTTCTATGTTCGCAAACCTTAAAGATGTAGCAATATAAATTTGTTTTTGTCAAATGGAAAAACAACACAAGAGCTTTCTCTTTTGTTAACCACTTTGTAAAGGAAAGTTCAATTTATTCTGAGGGAATTAAGAATGTATAGCAATAGGCATTTAGGACAAAATTACCTCACAACAAAAAGTGTAGGTACTATCAGCACTGACGTTATTTATTTATGTGTAGCTAGAA
>NW_012148534.1:11495-11804 GCF_000956105.1 Propithecus coquereli | reverse complement strand
AAAATGCCTGAAGACTTTGCAAAAGCAATAACTAAAGGATGACATACAAGAAATGTTTGTTGATTGCTTGAATTGTTGACACTAAAAAATATACTGAGCACACTGAACAGAATGGGGGCTTATCATAGGAAAATATAAATTTCAAAAATAAATTAATTAATTAGAAGGAAAGAGTCAGTAACCTAACTGTGAGATTTTGAAACAATCATATATACATACTCTTTCTCTGTTTTTTAAGGGAAGATAAGGAGTGGGATGGTGAAATATGATCAACATCTATTATAGGGTTGTTATAACAATAAAATAATA
>NW_012148534.1:7191-8245 GCF_000956105.1 Propithecus coquereli | reverse complement strand
CAAAAAGGTGATTTTTTGAAAAGATAAACAAAATTGGCACACTTCTAGCAAGACTAAGAGAAAGAGAGAGAGGAGAACTAAATTTTAAAAATCAGAGATGAAAAAGGAGACATTGTGACTGATACTGCAGAAATCCCTTAGAGACTCCTATGAGCAAGTATATGCCAATAAATTGGGAAAACTAGAAGAAATGGAGAAATTCCTAGAGACATACAAGTTACCAAGATTGAACCAGGAAGAAATCCAAAATCTAAATAAGCCAATAACAAGTAATAAGATAAAAGCAGTAAAAAAAAAGTCTCTCATCAAAAAAAGCCCAGAACCTGATGGCTTCACTGCTAAATTCTACAAATCACTCAAAGAAGAACTAATATCAATCCTACATAAATTATTCCAAAAAATCGAGGTGAAGGGAATACTCCGAAACTCATTCTATGAGGCCTGCATCACCCTGATATCAAACCCAAAGACACAACAAAATAAGAAAACTATCAGCCAATATCTTTGATGAACATAGACGCAAAAATCCTCAACAAAAGACTAAGCAAACCAAATTCAACAGCACATTAAAAAGATTATTCATCATGATCAAATGAGATTCATCCCAGAGACGCAATGATGGTTCAATATACACAAATCAGTCAATGATACATCATTTCAACAGAATGAAGAGCAAAAACCGTCTGATCATTTCACTGATGCTGAAAAAGCATTCAATAAAATTCAATATCCTTTCATGATGAAGACTCTCAAAAAACTGAGTATTGAAAGAATTTACTTTAATACACAAAAAAAGCCATATATGACAGACCCACAGTAAGTGTCATACTGAATGGGGAAAAACTGAAAGCCTTTCCTTTAAGATCTGAAACAAGACAAGGATGTGCACTTTCACCACTGTTATCCAACATAGTACTAGAAGTTCTAGTTAGAGCAATTAGAGAAGAAAAAGAAACAAAGGGCATCCGAACTGGAAAAGAAGTCAAATTATCCTTGTGTGCATACAATATGATCTTATATCTAGAGAAACCTAAAGACTCCACCCAAAAATTAT
>NW_012148534.1:6666-7141 GCF_000956105.1 Propithecus coquereli | reverse complement strand
ATCGAATATTTTCCTCCTTAATTTGGAGGAACAATAAAATAATAAATAATAATAAAAAATAAATGTGAGAATTTGGGGAAACTAAAACATTATATATAATGTAGGGCAAAATGTTTAGTTTAAAGATGTGTGTCCTAAAGTCTAGATATCATTTCCATAATTTTAGGGTATTTTTAAAAGTAGCCTACCAATGTCTAGCTTCTCAAAAGAGAAAAGTATTTTTTTAATTGTTACATATGGATTTAATAAAACATTCAGAGAACAGTCAAACTGGAGCTGCTACCATAACCAGATTATAACTTGTTTTTGTTTTTTTGTTTTTTTAAAGATCAAACCATTGCCTGTAATTGGGTTTTTGAAGTACAGAAGTTGTTTATTTTAAGTAAAAGATTTTTTTTCTGGAAAAACTGAGTGTAAAGACATTTTTAAATGACATTTTCAATGAAGATATAGTGATCTCTTACAAAGTGAAGCA
>NW_012148534.1:5734-6616 GCF_000956105.1 Propithecus coquereli | reverse complement strand
CACTTTCACCACTGTTATCCAACATAGTACTAGAAGTTCTAGTTAGAGCAATTAGAGAAGAAAAAGAAACAAAGGGCATCCGAACTGGAAAAGAAGTCAAATTATCCTTGTGTGCATACAATATGATCTTATATCTAGAGAAACCTAAAGACTCCACCCAAAAATTATTAGAACTGACAAATTCAGTAAAGTTGCAGGATACAAAATAAACATACAAAAATCAGTAGCATTTCTATATACTGACAGTAAACAATCTGAAAAAGAAATAAAGAAGGTAACATCATTTACAGTAGCTACAAATAAAATAAAACACCTAGGAATAAACTTAAGCAAAAAAACGAATGATTTCTATAGTTAAAACTATAAAACATTGATGAAAGAAGTTGAATAGGATGCAACAAATGGAAAGATATTCCATGCTTATGTACTGGAAGAATAAATATTTTTAAAATGTCCATGTTACCCAAAGCAAATTCAATGCAATCTGTTTGCAATTACCCAAACAGATTCAATGCAATCCCCATCAAAATACCAAGGGCATTCTTCAGAGAAATAGAAAAAATAATCCTAAAATTTATATGGAACCACAGTAGACTCTGAATAGCCAAAGCCATCCTGAGCAAAACAACAAAACGGGAAGAATCACATTACCTGACTTCAAATTAAATTACGAGCTATAGTAACCAAAACAGCATGGGTACTGGCATAAAAATAGACACACAGACCAATGGAACAGAATAGAGAATCCAGAAATAAATCCTCATATCTACAGTGAAATTGTCTTTGCCAAAGTTGCCATGAACATACAGTGGGGAAGGATAGCCTCTTCAATAAATGATGCTGGGAAAACGGGATATCCATATGTGGAAGAATAAAACTAGA
>NW_012148534.1:0-1459 GCF_000956105.1 Propithecus coquereli | reverse complement strand
TTATGGTACTTTCTCACAGACTAAGTAGAACACATAGAACATGTACTTTGTATGTAACCCGGCAGGTTCAGAAGAGAATTTCAAAACCAAACAATACAGAAAGGCAAAATTATAAATCTACAAACACCCTGCTTCATTAACCACTATGTTACACCACTATCTGAAATAAAAGCAATTTCTGGATTGTCTAGGGGCTTATCTTCTCCCTCCTCTCTCTCTCTCTCTCACACACACACAGACACACACACAGACACACACACACACACACACACACACCCCTAGATGCTAACCTCTCTTGTGTAAAACAAGTTTATAATCAGGTCAGGCTGATTAGTTGGGCTATTAATATTGAGACAGACATTGTTATTTGCCTGCCACATATTCTTTCTCCTCGTCTTCCTTATTAAGGGAATTTAATTTTGTTTGAATCCAATTTGAAAGCTACATTTCCCCAGCATCCTCATTGCTCCTATGAATAGCCATATAATAATTCTAGCCAATGCGACATAGGAAGATGTCTGTTAAGGATTTATGAAAAATTTGCTTTCCTGACAGAGGCGCTTCCCCTTTCTCCCTGTCCCTTATTTGATCCAACCTGAAATACAGAAGTGATACGACATTAGCTGAATGCCATGATCAGAATGGGTTCGGAAATCATCCTTTTCAGATTCATATAGACCAGCCATTTTCTCATAGCATATAGAAATGCTGCAATTTAGGACACTTTATTTAAAATGTAAAAGAGAACTGAGTCCTAGGTACTATAATGTGAAAATTTGAAAATCTATACTAAAATTCCTCTGGTCTCTGTGAGTAGAAGAAAAAGTATGTGGTCCCACTTCAAAATGCAAAATATAATCAGTTATACTATGAACACAAAGATGGATTTGCTTCCCCAACACATATACAGATTAAATCCTCTCAGTTCTCTAATTTCATCTTAAAAATTGATAATTGGCCTCCCAAAAGAATATGTTTTTTTAAAGATGCTTCAACTGCAAAGATAAAAGTTAGGCAAAAACAGCTTGGTGGCCACCAAAATTCATGCTCCCTTCTAGGAAGTGGCTGCCTAGCTAGGGGTATTTCTCAGCCTTCCACACATCTAATGGGACCACGTGACTATTTCTCACCACTGAAGTGCAAACTGGTCTTGTGTGTCACTTCAGGGCTGAAGAGATAGGTGTAATTCTTTAGATCTCTTTTTCCATCTGTCAGGTGACTCTAAGTATCTAGAAGTGGGAGAAGTCACAAGACCTAAGGATCTTGAATCCACGTGATTACATGGAAGGTCACCTGCCAACCAGGAACAACCATATAGAACTATTCATGAGTAAGAAATACAGTTTCATCGTGCTAAGTTACTAAGACTTCGGGGATAAACATGTTGCTGAAGCTAGTGTTACTCTAATTAAGTCAAAAAATAAAAATCTCACATTTTACTGAGTTAAACCTGAAATAA
>NW_012148533.1:12458-12760 GCF_000956105.1 Propithecus coquereli | reverse complement strand
AGGTGGGAGGGGGAAGGAGGGGACGGGTATATGCATACACAAAGAGTGCAATGCGCACCATCTGGGGGATGGACACACTTGAAGCTCGGACTTGGGGAGGGATGGAGGACAAGGGCAACATAGTAACCTAAACATCTGTACCCCCATAGTATGCTGGAATAAAAAAATAAAATAAAATAAAATTACCTTCTGACACATAATAAAAAGAGTTTGTAAAGTAAAAAAGTTACAACAAGCTGAAGTTAATTTATTATTGAAGAAAAGTATTTGATAAATTTAGTATAGCCTAAGTATACAGTGTT
>NW_012148533.1:9924-10783 GCF_000956105.1 Propithecus coquereli | reverse complement strand
GTTTTTTGGTATTTTTGTTTGTTTGTTTGTTTGTTTTTTACAGAGATGGGGGTATCACTATCTTTCCCAGGCTAGTCTTGAACCCCTGGCCTCACATAGTCCTCCTGCCTCAGCCTCCTGAGTACATTCTTAATATAATAAAATATGTATCAGTTCTAAAGCCAGTATCAGGCTTAACAACGAAACACGAGAGGCATTCTAATGTAACTTCGGAACACAAGGGTGCCCACCATCACCACCTCAAAGTAACATTGTACTAGCTAACAAAATTAGACAAGGGAAAGAAATCAGTATAATGGAAACTATTCCTATTTTCAGACAATATGATTGTATACCTGAGAAATCCAAACTACTACAAACTATAAGAGCATTCAGTAAGTTAATAGGATGTATAATAAAATTTAGAAGCCAATTGCCTTCACATATAAAAATAACAATTCGTTAGAACATATATTGGAAGAAAACATTCCATTTACAGTAACAGCAAAAAAAGGTAAAGTATCCAGAAATAAAACTCAACAAGAAATGTATCAGACCCTTATGAAGAAAGCTTTCAAACACTTTAAAAAGTTGACGCAGCTGTGGGGAAACAGGCATTCTAACACAACGCTGGTGGAAGGACACAGTGACGCAAGGGCAGTCTGACCACACCAAGCCCAATTGCAAATGCTAATACCCTTTGAGACACCAACCCCAATTTTAGAAATTTATCCTAAGGATATACTTGCATATGTATGATTATCCAAGATAAAGGTCATTTATTACATCATCATTGCAATAGCTGACGATTAAGAACCATCTGTCCAACAGTAGGAGAACAGTTAATTTACACTAATTCATACAAGGCAGTACTATGCAG
>NW_012148533.1:9542-9874 GCF_000956105.1 Propithecus coquereli | reverse complement strand
CATCATCATTGCAATAGCTGACGATTAAGAACCATCTGTCCAACAGTAGGAGAACAGTTAATTTACACTAATTCATACAAGGCAGTACTATGCAGCTGTGCAAGTGTGATGATGCTGTCTATATAATAAGCAATATTTCCAAAATATAAACTAAAAGGCAAGATGCAGAAAGGTGTGTAGAGTACGGTACCTTTTGTAGAATAAGGACACAACAATATGAACTTTTAAAAGAAGAAATAGGCCAGGCGCGGTGGCTCACGCCTGTAATCCTAGCTCTCTGGGAGGCCGAGGCGGGTGGATTGTTTGAGCTCAGGAGTTCAAGACCAGCCTGA
>NW_012148533.1:5069-5475 GCF_000956105.1 Propithecus coquereli | reverse complement strand
GTCAGCTCTAATATTCCTGGGTCATCAATCCCTTGGGGCCATGAAGAGAGTAGCACCTCTACCCTCACTTCCAATGCAATGATATCTAAGAACATTAGATCAGCATCTGAATATGCTTTCTGTGATCTATCAGCTTGAATTTCCGTCTGCCATGATCCCCTGCACGAGCTGAGCCTTGCAAATGTCATCTGCTCACCTGAGCAGCTCCACCCTGTACCACTCTTTACTTCAAGTTTCTGAGTCCCTGCCCCACTTTTATTCCTTCTTGAAGACCTGTTTCCAAATTCATTCCTCCCCTGCCCCACCTATAACTACCTTTGCCTAGCTAATTTTTACACATCTGTTAAAAAATCTATTCAAATGTCAAATCCATAGAGACACATTTACTGACCAGATTATATTTATA
>NW_012148533.1:3579-5019 GCF_000956105.1 Propithecus coquereli | reverse complement strand
TGGATTATTGGTTCATGGTCATTTATTATGTTATCCTATCTCTTATGCGTATGTTTGAAGGTTTCCATGATAAAAAATTATTCATTTTTTAAAAAAAGAAAAACAGAATTCCACTGAATTCTGTCCTCATTTTCTTTGACAACTGTCTCCTTAAACCATCGAAAATACTGGACAGAGAACTAGTTAAAGAAGTGGAAGGAAGCCAGTGGAATGTGGGTTAAGGAGCCCACGCCCTCTCCTGTTTTCCTCCCACCTCTCCAGCTGCTGTTCCGCCGTCACCTTCCCTTCCTGAGTCTCCTTTTCCTTTCTCCATCCTTGAAATGTCACAGTTGTACCTGCCTGCATTTTCACCCTTCCTTTCTTCTCCCCTGACTCCTTCTTTCTCACCATTCTCCTCCCCTCTCCAGACTTCCAATACTATTCATAGGTTGAAATCTTCCCAATGAATATTACAAGACCAGATCTCTCCTCTAAACATCAGACAGGGATTGAAATATTCTGGGGAATATATTTTTAAATATTCCATGGGCATCTCAAAGCCAAAATATCAATAATATTTTCTTCATCTTCCTCCTCATCCAGGTCTTTATCCATAACTGTTTCCCCGGGTTTCTTACCCCAGAAAGCAGCAATAACGCGAACCCAAAATCATTCACCAAATCCTAAGAATCTCCTAAATTTATCCATGTCATATCTTCTGCTTAATAAATCATGGAAAGATGAATGAATGGAACTTCAGACATTTCCCCAAATAATTCATTCTATAGAACAAAACAAAACACAGAATTGAATATATTTCAAATACTTCAGTATATCTTAAGCTGACAAAATGTTTTCCTTTAAAAGTTGACTAAACGAATACAAATCCAGGTTAGGACTGTGAGAATTTTCCTATTGGCATAGTGCAAAAAAAATCTCAAAATGCTAGACCCTAACAATTACATCTTATATGAACAATTTGTTCAAAAACTGTTTAGTTTTAATTTTGTGCTCAACGTTAAAAAAAAAAGTCAGTTGTTTTGAGATGCTACTTCATCAACACTGGAAGTTCTCCGTAAACTCACTCACCTCAAATATAATCCACATAGATCATATTTGAAACTTTCAAGGTGCATCGGACAAGTCCACCTCATCCACACATTAGAATTTCGGCTATTTAAAGTCGGCTGTCATGAGCAGTTGATGTTTCAACGTGGTTCTCTTCACAATAACAGTTTAACAGGAAATATGAAAGTTTTCAGATGCATTTTAGTATATTTCCTGCTAAACTGTTATTGTGAAGAGAACCACGTTGAAACATCAACTGCTCATGACAGCCGACTTTAAATAGCCGAAATTCTAATGTGTGGATGAGGTGGACTTGTCCGATGCATCTTTGAAGACCAAATGTTTCCGATATAGTCACATAACAGCTTAATTTAAGAAAAGATGTTATTACCA
>NW_012148533.1:0-2204 GCF_000956105.1 Propithecus coquereli | reverse complement strand
CTACCTTTGCCTAGCTAATTTTTACACATCTGTTAAAAAATCTATTCAAATGTCAAATCCATAGAGACACATTTACTGACCAGATTATATTTATATTTTGCACTTTCTCAGAGCTCTGATTATTTGTATGACGAGTCTTTGATGTCCGTCCCTCCACTGACAAGTGTGTGCCATCAGGGCAACAGTCACCTCTGTTACGCTCAGCACTGGATCCTCAGCATCTAGCTGAGTGCCCAGCAAAGAGCATGGTCTCATTCCTATTTGTGAAACAAATGCAGAAATAAGTAACTTGAAAAAAAATGGAGATCTTCAAAATAGAATATGATCAATCTGAAAAGTTTGAGTTGTCAAATAACACCCATAAAGAAATTCTGGGTAGCAAACAGGTAGAGAAAAAAGAAAAATGAAATAGCCTAAACATTTTTTTGCAAATGAAAGGAAAATCTTGGCAATCCATATGCCTTAGAGCTTGGAAGACAAATCCATTCACACACTTTATCTTCCTGGAGGCTGGTAGGTATTTGCATAATAATGAATTCAAATAAAAAAGAAGCTCCGTCCCTCAACCATTAAATAGGAAGCTGAAACCTAATAAGGAAGTTTCAGAAATTATCATAGACCAAACAGGGAGCTGTATTCAAACAAAAGGATTAGGTCCCAGGCAATCCAAGAAAAATCCATGCAAGTTTTAATAGTCGGAAAAGAGGCACTAAACACTTACCTCACAGGTGTCTGTAGTCTGCGAAGTAATCAGTGATCAAGAGAACTCAATGACGTAAGTAAAGAGTTTAGGACCAGGGCAGTGGTTCACAGCTTAGCCAGCTTCAGGATCACTGCCTTTGCAACACAGATTCTGGATCCAACCACAAAGTCTCTGATTCCAGAGGTCTGGGTGGGCATTTGCATTTCTAACAAGTTCCCAGGTGATATTGATGCTACATGCTAGTTTGGGGACCACACTTTGAGAAACATCTGCTAAAATTTTGGTGGAATATAAAGCAGAAACCCTATGATGCAGAGTGAGATCGGGGGTTGAACTTTTCCTTCTCTTCTTCTCTCATTCTATAGTACACCCCCCACAATCCAATATATTCCACTCCTTGGCTGCCTACTTCACACTTTTAAGTAAAGAGGGCAGGTAGATCAAAGACAGCCTATGGAAAGATCACTTCCGGCAGCCACATCGTCTCCTCTGGACAAGAGCCTTCCCAGTCCACAGGAGGCCAGCACAGAACAGCCCAAAAGGGAGTTGATTCTTAGCATACCTTTATTTAAAATGACAAAAATAGCTGCCATGTATTGAACACTTTTGTTAGTGTAATAAAACCCCAAACTCTGTAAAATAATTTAAAGAGGTTTACCAAATATGTGTGACCGTGGCCCACAGAGCCATGTCCAAGAAGTCTGGAGTAAGCGGTCCTGATTTTATACATTTTAGGGAGACGGGAATTGCAGGTAAAATCTTAAATCAACACATGGAAGATGTACATTGGTTTAGTCCAAAAAAGTGGGACATCTCCAGGCAAGGGCTTATAGAGCATAAGTGGGTTTAAAGATTCTTTGATTTGTAATTGGTTAAAGAAATAAAGTTTTGTTTAAAGGCTTGCAATGTTTTAAGTTAAGGAAGTCTGTTGATCAGAGACAAGCCACAATATACCAACTCAAGTGATCTGTTAAGCATATTGATGGCCTGCAGGAGATTTAACCTTTGCCCTGCATGGCCTTAGGGCCTGTTAATAATTTGGTATCTTATTGTCACAAGGAGTCTGTTTTACCAGTCTTATGATCTCCATTTTAACATTAATGCTGGTCAATTGTTGTATATAGACTCCAAAAGGGAGGGAATATAACCCTAGGCATGTCTAACTCCTTTCCCTTCATGGCTGGAAACTCAGTTTTAAGGTTGTCCTGGGGCCCCCTTGACCAAGACGAAGTCTGTTCAGTCAGCGGGGGAACTTAGGATTTTATTTTAGTTCACACTTTCCATGTGCTTCTCAGTAACGCACTATGTATACTTTAGTTTACCTGTACTTACTATAGACCTATAGGTATATAGAATCAGTCCTCACTTATTCACAGATTCTGCACATGCAAATTCACCTACTTGCTAAAACTTATTTGTGATTCCAATCAATACCCATGGAGTTTTTGCAGTTATTCTCAGACATGCAAAGAATAATGAAAAATTTGAGTAGCCCAACACA
>NW_012148532.1:14096-14422 GCF_000956105.1 Propithecus coquereli | reverse complement strand
CATAAGGAGGAATATTTTTCTTTATATTTCTTCTCCTTTGTAAATTTTCTCTGTATTTGTCTGTATATCTATTGATGATGGATAGTAGGGATTTAAAAATATTTGCTTTCAATTTTTTTATATACTTAGTCTTTTGTAAATTGAATATATCTGTTTTTTTCCATCTTTCCTTCTACCATATCCCCTAATTTTATCTTGATTTAATTCAAAATACTCCTGATTTTCAAGACAGTACAGTTTTCTTGTCTTTGTTGGGGTATTTTTGCTTTTTGTTTGTTTTTTTTTTGGAACTTTACCTCTTTCGTGATTTCACTTTGCTGATTTGT
>NW_012148532.1:8816-10164 GCF_000956105.1 Propithecus coquereli | reverse complement strand
TGCAAAGCTTGTACTCAAAATACAGGTTATTTGAAAGAGTCACTCATTCTGTGACTTTTGTTATTAACATAGCTTTTCTCTTTCCCACAGGCTGGACCCGCATAGATTTACTGTGCTCTCCAGCAAACTCTTTGGGGTACTGTCTGTGTTTGATTCATCTTTGTGTCCCCAAAGGGGTAAACAAGTATCTTGCCCACAGTTGTTACTTAGTATATATCAAATCTTACTTCCCTTTATTTCAAATGAAAATGTATCTCTATGTTCAGAAAATCTAACCATAAAGGATGTTCTGCAGAAATGTGATGTCCACAGGTTTTAATAAGTCTCTAAAAGGTGTCAAAACACCTGGTGAATCTCAGCCAACGGGGATAGCAAGGAAGTCTTCTAAAGTTTGTGCCCAGGGGAAGCTGGATATTATATCTTGAAAATGAATGAAGAAACTGATCCCAGAGCCTTGAATTACGTGGTACTATAACTTTTCATGGCACTTGCCATCATCCTTTCACCCATGCAAACTAAGGATGTAAGTTCTATCCAGAAAATCTTACTACTGTATTGAAAATTGAACTCCCGGCATGGTAAAAGCTAGGTGAGAGCAATAAAACCAAGGCAACAGGAAGACTAGGTAATTGTCACACTTCATGACACAGAAAACTTTAGAATTTATTTAGTAGGGTTTTCTTCAGTATACTTTTTATTTTGAATAATTTTAGATTTATAGGAAAGTTGCAAAGATAGTATAGAAAGTTCCTGTATGCCCTTCACGTAGCTTCCCCTAACATTAACATCTTACATACCGTGGTTGGTACGTTTGTCAAACACCAAGACATTGACATTGGTACAATACCGCTATGGTTTGGATATTTGTTCCCTCCCAACCTGATGTTGAAATTTGATCCCCAATGTTGGAGGTGAGGTCTGGTAGGAGGTGTGTGGGTCATGGGGGTGGATCTCTCATGAATAGATTAACGCCATCTGTGGGTGGGGTAGGGGTGTGAATGAGTTCTCACTCTCTAAGTTCCTGGTTGTTGTTACAAAGAGCCTGCCCACCCCTTGCTTCCTCTCTCCCATGTGATCTCTGAACAATTGTCTCCCCTTTTCTTTCTGCCATGAGTGGAGGCAGCCTGAGGCCCTCACCGATAACTAATCTTGAACTTTTCCAGACATCAGACACATGAGCCAAATAAACCTTTTTTCCTCATGAGTTACCCAGTCTCAGGTATTCCTTTACAGCAACACACAATAAACTAAGACAAACACTATGAACTAAACTACAGACTTTACTCAGATTTTATCAGTTTTACCACTAATATCCTCTTCTGTTCTGTGGTCTCATATAGAAGATCAT
>NW_012148532.1:5994-6746 GCF_000956105.1 Propithecus coquereli | reverse complement strand
TTTTTTTCTATATATTTTTAGTCGTCCAATTAATTTCTTTCTAATTTTAGTAGAGACAGGGTCTCGCTCTTGCTCAGGCTGGTCTCGAACTCCTGAACTCAAATAATCCGCCTGCCTCAGCCTCCCAGAGTGCTAGGATTACAGATGTGAGCCACCGCGGCTGGCCAGTTTATAGATTTTTAAAATGGAGATAATAATATTTCTACTACTTAGAGCGATTGTGAAAATTAAACGAGATAATTTACATCAAGGGAAAATAATGCCTCGCTCATTTTAAGTGATCAATAGAAGCTAACTAATAATATAATTATTATTGTTAATAAAGTCAAGTATTTATTGCCCTTGTTATGTTCAATGCAGTATTCCAAGCACTGTGGAGACTCAAAAAAGTATTCAACATAATTTCTTTTTGGAGAACTGGGACCTATTCACATGGAAGGTTAACTCTAAACAGAGGATCTAAGAACAAAAATAAAAGGAATTTAGATAGAAAGTAGAAGACTAATTGCCAAAGAACCATAGAACTAAAAAGGAAATCTCTGAAAGTAACGATGTGCAGGATTCAAAAAGTCTAGAGCGAAAGGGGAAGTATTCTATTACTGTGCTTAAAGACCACACAGCTGCAAATTGTATATTAAAGACTGTATTAATAGACAACAATTATTGTTAAATGGATAGTTATAGTTGATAAAAGTAATATTTTGATAACAGATATTATGGATATCATTAACAGCAGTTAACTAGATTAATTA
>NW_012148532.1:5008-5290 GCF_000956105.1 Propithecus coquereli | reverse complement strand
AGGGACCTTCACAAGGATGGTTTTACTGTTGATCATATGCAACATCAGCCTTTAACTGCATAGCACAGTAGGTTCAACCATGGGCTTTAGAGATAAGTAATCCTAATTTGAAATCCTGGGTCTACTACTTATTAGGTCTATGACCTTCGACAAATTACTGAAATATTTTAATCTTCAGTTTATAGATTTTTTTTTTTGAGACAGAGTTTCACTCTTTTTGCCCGGGGTAGAGTGCCGTGGCATTAGCCTAGCTCACAGCAACCTCAAACTCCTGGGCTCAAG
>NW_012148532.1:1120-1450 GCF_000956105.1 Propithecus coquereli | reverse complement strand
AAGCATCCCTGAGGGTGAAGAAGAAAACATAAAAAGGCCAGAAAACCTATTTGAGGGAATAATTGAGGAAAACTTCCCGGGTCTTGCCAGAAATTTAAATATCCAGGTATAAGAAGCACAATGAACACCTAGGAGATTCATCACAATGAGGCAATCACCATGACACAATCATCAGACTGGCCAAAGTCAACAGGAAGGAGGAATACCTGCAAGTCATAAGGCAAAAACATCAGGTAACTTACAAAGAAAAACCCATCAGACTAACTGCAGACTTCTCAACTGAGACCTTACAAGCCAGAAGAACTAGGACCCCATTCTTAGTCTTCTTAA
>NW_012148532.1:0-413 GCF_000956105.1 Propithecus coquereli | reverse complement strand
GCAAATATTTCCTCATAGTATGCGGCTCATATTTTCATTCTCTTAACAGTTTCATTTGAAAAGCAGTCATTTTTAATTTCAATGAAGTCCAATTTATCATGTTTTGCTTTTATGTATTGTGTTTTCAGCATGTGTCTGAGAAACCAATGCTTAACCTAAGGTCACAAAAATTTCGCCTGTATTTTCTTCTAGTAGTTTTTTTATTTTCAAGTTTTATATTTATTTCTATGATCCATTTAAAGTTCATTTTTACATATGATACATATACATATTCAATTTTTACAGCACCATTTGTTGAGAAACTATTCTTTCTCCACTGAAATGTCTTTGCACCTTTGTCAAAAGCTAATTGACAGCAGAGTTGTGGATCTATTTCTGTACTCTCTATTCCGTTTCATTGATCCACTTATGCA
>NW_012148531.1:11727-12282 GCF_000956105.1 Propithecus coquereli | reverse complement strand
ATTAACTCCCTGGAGTTAGCACAGACCCCACAGGTTAAGGGCATTTAAATAATGAAGGGGGAGAGGGAAGCAAGACAGCTGACTAAGCCAAATCAAGGACTCAATACCATTCACAATTGCTACAAAGAAAATAAAATACCTAGCAATATACGTAACCAAGGAGCTGAAAAATCTTCACAAGGAGAACTATGAAACACTGAGGAAAGAAATCACAAAGAACATAAACGAAAAAACATATTATGCTCATGGATCAGTAGAATCAACATTGTTAAAATGTCCATACTATACAAAATGATTTACAGATTCAATGCAATCCCTATCAAAATACCAACATCATACTTCACAGATCTAGAAAAAATAATTCTATGCTTGGTTTGGAGACAAAAAAGAACCTGAATAGCCAAAGCCATTTTAAGCAAAAAGAACAAACCTGGAGGCATCGTATTACCAACTTTGATATAAGCGTTAGACTGGACTCGTGAAGTAAATTGGATGTTTCTTGCTCTATTTTCTGAAAGAATTTAGATGAAATTCATATTTTTTTCTAGACTATTT
>NW_012148531.1:7431-10134 GCF_000956105.1 Propithecus coquereli | reverse complement strand
TTTTGTTTTTTGAAGCATAAATAATTAAGATTTTTATATATTCTTGATGCTGTTTTTATTCATCAGCTTATCATCATGAAATATCCATTTTTATACCTGATAAAAATTTTTATACTGAAACCTACTTTATCTAATATAAATGCAGTCACTCCAGTTTCCTTTTGATTAATATTTGCATGGTGTATCTTTTTTAATCCTTTTACTTTTAATCTATTGCTTACCTTTGTATGGCTTTGTATTTAAAATGGTGTCTTGTAGATAGTATTTACTTGGGTCTTGCTGTTTAATGCAATTTGACTATCTCTGCTTCTTTATTGGAGTGATTAGACCATGCTATGTTCTGAATGTTTATGCCACCCCATTTATATGTTGAAACTGTGGGGGTGAGGGGAAACTTTCCCTTTGCCCAAGAAGGTTCACTGAAAGATCAATTCACAATAAGGCAGATTAAGAGAAGGAGGTTTATTTACTGTGCACCTGGGGAGAATCATAGAGTGATTACCCAATATCCCAATGAGATCCAGAAATTTATATACCTTCATTGTAGAGGGGAGGAGTAGGTGAGGAATATAGGTAATTCTTTTTAGGTGCAATAAATGGTTACTAGGGAGGATGAATAGATACTTGGGAGAATGAATGAATAGGAAGAAACGGATTGACTGGTAAATGATTCTCTTTGGAAACTAAATTAGCCCGAGAAACGGGTATTCTATTAATATTTAAAATGATGTGCACTAGGTCTGCTCCTTGACCTTCTTTCCTGTAATATATTGAGATAACAGGGAGGGGAAGGGAAGTTGATCTTTTTGATGAGTCTGTCTGGTTTTTTGCAGATAGTGGGAAAGCTCCTTCAAAGGCCTGTTGATCTCTAAAGGCCTTTAATTCAAAATACTCTTTATACCAAGGAGTCATATTTTGTGGTGAAATTTCCTGAGTTCCTTCAAAACCTAATCCCCAATGTGGTGGTATTAAAAGGTGGGGTCTTTGGGAGTTGATTAGGTCACCTTCATGCGTGGAATTAGTACTTTTATAAAAAGGAGTGTGAGGGGCATTCAGAAGGTCGAGCCCTCACTAGACAGCAAATATGCTGTGCCTTGATCTTGGACTTCCCAGCCTCCAGAACCGAGAGCAATACATTCTGTTGTTTTCAGTCACCCTATGTTAGAATCAACTAAGAGAGATCATTCATATTTAATGCAATTGTTGACATGGTTGGCTTTAAATCTCCCATTTTGCTATTTATTTTATATTTGTCTCATTTGTTCTCTTTTTTCCCCTCTTTTCCTTCCTTATTTTTTCAGGATTATTGAGTAATTTTATGATTTTATTTTAACTCCACTATTGGCTTAGTAGTTGTACACCTATTTTTTAAATTGTTGCTTTAGGAATATTGTATTATACTTTCAGATATTATTATAGCATTTCCTATTTATTATAGATCCTTACAGCAAATACTTTTATTTCTTCCTTCCCATTATGTTTGCTATTATTATCTATCTTTAATTCTACATATAGTATAAATGCCAGAATACATTGTTATTTTTGCTTTAATCAGCCAACTATTTGAGAGATTTAAAAATTAAATAATCTTTTGTATTAACTCACATACTTATTTGAAGCAACTTTCTTTTCTTTTCTAGCTTCAAATTACCATCTCATATCATTTTTCCTCTTCCTGAAGAACTTTCTTTAGATTCTTTATAGTATATATGCTTTGGCAAGTTTTGTTTGGCTGAAAAAAATTTTTTATTTTACCTTCATTTCAGAAAGTTATTTTTCTGGTTATTGAATTCTAGATGGATGGGTTTCTTACACCACTGTCTTTTGGCTTACACAGTTTCAGACACGAAGTCTGCTCTAATACTTACCTTTGCTCCTCTATACATGTCTTTTTCCACCCTCTGGTTGCTTTTGAGATTTTTTTTTCATCATGGTTTATGGAACTTTGATGGTGATGTGTCTTGGTGTAGTTTTAAAAAAAATTTTGTTTGTGGTTCTGTGGACTTTTTAGATCTGTGAATTTATAGCTTTGTATTAAATTTGAAAAAATTTCATCCATATTTCATCAAATATTTTCTTGTACCTCCTCCCCACCTTAAAGGGGGTTTGATCATTCTCTGATAATAGCAGCTGTCAAGTTATTGTGAACGAAAATAAAATCTTAGGCCCCCAGCTAAGTGAATGGGCCCCTCTTTCCAAGGAGAGCCTAGAAATACCCTAAAGCTGAGTTGCTGGCCCTGAGAAGGGAGGTCAGACATGCCTCATCATGCCCCTTCCCTTCTTGAAGATTTCCTTTGTAGCTCATTAACAGGCCTACGGGTATACAAGACAAAGCTTCATCCACACCTGCAGGTCATCAATTGACTTAACAGATCACTTGAATCCTTATCTTATCTTAAAACGTTCCAAGTCTTTAGACAAATCTTCATTTCTTTAACCAATTACAAATTGAAGAATCTTTAAACTCACCTATAACCTGTAATGCCGTGCTTCTACATGTCCTGCCTTTTTGGGTCAAACCAATGTACACCTTCCATGTAATGATATATGACTTTATGTGTAAGTCTTGTTTCCCTGAAATGTATAAAACCAAACTGTCACCCAGCCACAGTGAGATCAGTTGCTCAAGGCTTCATGGATGTGGCTCTCGGGGACATGGTCACATATATTTGGCTCAGAAAAAACTTCTTTAAATTATTTCAG
>NW_012148531.1:5877-6295 GCF_000956105.1 Propithecus coquereli | reverse complement strand
CATCAATTGACTTAACAGATCACTTGAGTCTTGGTAGATGTCTAGAATATGACTGGTGGCTTGTCTCTGATTAACAGACTTCCTTATCTTAAAACATTCCAAGTCTTTAGACAAATCTTCATTTCTTTAACCAATTACAAATTGAAGAATCTTTAAACCCACCTATAACCTGTAATGCCGTGCTTCTACATGTCCTGCCTTTTTGGGTCAAACCAATGTACACCTTCCATGTAATGATATATGACTTTATGTGTGAGTCTTGTCTCCCTGAAATGTATAAAACCAAACTGTCACCCAGCCACAGTGAGATCAGTTGCTCAAGGCTTCATGGATGTGGCTCTCGGGGACATGGTCAGAAAAAATCTTTGGCTCAGAAAAAATCTTTTTAAATTATTTTACAGGGTTTGGGTTTTTTTTT
>NW_012148531.1:3004-3827 GCF_000956105.1 Propithecus coquereli | reverse complement strand
GTTACTTTGGAATATTAATTGCAGTCTTTAAATTTTATGTCAGTACATCTATTAATCTGTTCCTTTGAAATTTATTCTATTTTTTATGCATAAAAAATTATTCCCCAACCAACTCAGATAAGTACTCATCTGTATTTTCTTCTTGTTATTATGATTTCATACTTTTACAACAAAGAGTTTACTTATCCCTAACTAGTTTTGTGTATTTGGGAAGTGAGACTTTAATTTTTTCCCCAAACGTCAATTTCCCCTAAACAGTCATTAAATAGTGTATCGCTTTGTAATTGTGTTCCGCATTTCTCTATCATAGTTTAAGTCTGTGTATATTTACTTTAGTTACTAGTTGAATTATTCTCTTCTACTGATTTATGTGCGTATATTTGTATTACTACCACACTGCTTTCTTTAGTATATATTGTATCTGATATAGCAGGAATTCTTGTTTTTATTCTTTTTGTCTTTTTTATGTTTAATTTTAAACTTTTGCTTATTTTCTTAAGTTGTAAATCACAATTGGATTTTGATTGTGGTCATAATGTAATTAAAATTAATTTTAGTGTGTTTAAAATTTTCAGTTATCCTAGCCAGGAACATGCCATATTGCTTAATTTATTTAGGTCAACCAGTCAATTCTTCAATACTCCCAAATCTGCATTCATAACCATAGGCCAAAATGGAAAATATGTTTGCGTTCGGAAGATCTTTCAGGTCACCTTTAAAATCACCCCCAGAAGCAAAGCTCGTTTTTCCTATTTGTAAGATAAACCCTGCGATAAAAATATTTTATTGTTGTTATAACAAAGGCTAAGAGTGCTCAGAGTCA
>NW_012148531.1:1758-2954 GCF_000956105.1 Propithecus coquereli | reverse complement strand
AAGCAAGCACTAATCCCTTAAAAAAAAAAAGATATAGAAATTAATGTCAACAGCATGAAAAAAACCAGCCCATGCCAGCAAAAGAACCAGAGCTGCGCTTGTGGGGTCTGTGATTTGGGTGTGTTCTCGCAATTGGAAATTTGTGTTTCACGGTGAAAATTCTCCTGTCTGCAACTTCTTCTCTCATGAAGCCTAATTCAATTGTGGAATCAAATCACACACCACATCTCAAACTTCTTTTTCTTTTATTAAAGAGAATCCCACACCACTATAGTTACTATTCTATAATTGTGAATATTACAATGTACTTCAAATACTTTCACCAGGGGTAGGTATTTGATTCTACAGAGTTGGGAAGATTCCTATAAATACTGTGTCTTCAGTGGTTATTTATATTTGAGAAAGTAACTCCTATAGTTTTGAGAATTACCAAGTCCCATTGGCACGTGCGTTTAATCTCCTGCTGTAAACAGCAACTGCTGGGAGTTGTCCCACTTCCCTGCCAACGTCTGGTGCGTGCAGAGCAGTCCTCTCGGAGTCACAATTTATACTCCGTAGTCATTTTCTCATGTTTGCTTCTTGGGTTCATCCATTCTTAACCTGACACCTGATGACCTTTCTTCCTTTACGAAAAGACTTGATCATGACTAAAGCGCTGCAGGTGCACGAATACAACTGCCTGCTGTTGGCCGGTTCTCGACAGCCTTCACCTCTCCGGGCCCGTTGCTCTGTCCCAGCAGCTTCCGTAACAGCAGTAACGGGCTGGGAAAACGCAAGATGTTTTACGAGTTGTCTCTTTAAAACCTCTCATCCTTTTTGGGGAATGAAAACCTGCACTCCTGCCCAGGGCCAGTAATCGGGGGGCCGGGGAGTGTTCTTTGTTCTTAGTTGTCTAGAATCTTAATCCACAGGACGATGGATCTTTAAGACGAGAGTCTGCCATCCCCTTCATTTGCTGGCACATTAATAAACTTCTCTCTCTTTTTTCTCAAACCACATATCCTTGTTCTTTGTTCGGCCTCAGGGACAAGTACCGAACTGTTGATAATGCTTCCATAGACTTACACTGTTTTTTTTTTTTTTTTTTTTAAAAAAACATTTTCTTTCTGTATTTTGATAATAGACATCCACATGCATGTTTTTGTTTTCAAAAGAACTTGAGTTGGTTCAATAAGGAATACTTTAAAAAAAAAAAA
>NW_012148531.1:0-1708 GCF_000956105.1 Propithecus coquereli | reverse complement strand
GTGAAAAATATTTTTAATGCGCTATGTTTTAAGAGATGGAAAACACTTTTAAGATGCCGTGTTTAGGAGACGGTGCTCCCTGCGGCGTTGCTTCCTGCACTCTGCTCGCCGTCCCCGCGCAAGCCTGGCATGAGAGGAACGGGCAAAAGTCGCACACACCAGAGGGCCCGGGGACCTTGTTTTGTTGCCTGTTTTTCTTGGCTGTGCGGGCTCCTCCTTTGCTGTGGGGAAGGGCAGGACCCCCGAGGGCGTCTCACGGGACAGGCTGGAGCGTTGCAGGCGGGTGTGTTAGTGTTTCACCGCCTCCTCCGGCTTTTCAAAGGCTCGTTTATAAAATGTTTCTTAAGAAAGAGCGAAGATCCACATCTGGGAGCGCTGAGCACTTCCGCAAGCTCCAATCGGAAACATCTATTTTTACTGAAGAAGAAGAAAGTCGTCTCCGCTGACACAAGTCCCCTCTAAAAGGCTGCGTGATCAGCTGGGGAAGAAACGCGTTCAAAACACGAGACTATTTTTAAAGAAAATCAAGTCAGATTTAAAAATAAAAAGCTGGATGAAGGAAATCAGAAGGCTATTTGGCTCGTTTTAAACGGCCAAGACGTCAGTGCTTTCATGTGACAGGAGTCCAGGTCTGTGGAAGGACGTATGGCATTTCTGCTCGGCGTTCAGGGCTCCGGCAGGGCTCCCAGGTGCGCCTGTAAACAGGTGAGATGCTGACACCAGTTTTAACTACATTGTGGTAACTACATGCTAGGGATTAGATGTAAGAGCTAGGAGGAACTACAAAAACTAATTTTCCCTCATTATCAAGGTGTTCAGGCTTGCCCTGCTCCACGTATCATTTTATTGTCCAAGGAGCCCGTGCGGTCCCACCGCTGTGACATCCAAGGTAAAGCTGACCTCCTGCCATCCTCTGTCCTGATGAAAACCCGACTCGATTTACTTCCCTGTAGGCAGAAAACTCAGCCCGAAAATGCAGCTATGCGGGGACTGTCAATTTCTTTTCTTAAATTAATTCTGAAAGGCGTCCCGACCACGCCAGACTCCTGGGGAAGGTTAGGAGGTTTCCCTCCCCCAGTTTTGCAATGACAGTACAGCCCTGGGCCTGCACCGTTCACCCACTGCCTGTCCTCCTGCCCCTGCAGGCCCAGCTCCCAGGGCAGGGGCCCGGAACTGCAGGGCTGCAGGGCTGGCGAGGAGCCAGGGGTGCATTGCAGTTGGTAACTGCGAGTGGGACCTGCCTGCTGCGGTTTGGCCCAGTGTGGGCTCCAGCCTGGGCCAGGAGCTTCTGGGGGGTGCTCTGTCTGCCCCATCCAGGGCCACACACCTCCCATGGTGTGCAGAGGGGTCCCTTGGGGCCTTGCTGGGGAACCAGAAATGGCTTTTCGCATGACTTCCTCTGCAAGAGAAATGCAATCGAATTAACTAAGTTCGGGAGAAAGAAGTATTAGAAAGAAGTAAAGCATTCTTCTTAACAAGTAATATATCCTTGCAAGAGATGAATCTGACTTCATTCCCTAAGTTAGTCTGATATTTCAAGGTTAGATTGAACAGTTGTCAAGAAATAACCTAGTAATATTAAAGGGATGTTTTTAAAAAATGTCCTGCTATGATAATTCCTTTTCTAGTTCTTGTTAATATATTCGATATTCATCTTACAAAATTTTCATTTAAAACTAGAGAAAAATTATCACTCTTTTACCCTCGT
>NW_012148530.1:2747458-2747798 GCF_000956105.1 Propithecus coquereli | reverse complement strand
CATTCATTTAAAACATTCTATGTCAAGACTTTTTCTGATTCTTTATTGTCTATAAACAAAGTTATCTGAGTCCATTCTCCCTCCAAATGTCTTTAAAACCTACCTTTTCCACTCCATTGTTCAGGCCCTCATCATTCTCTTTGTTATTGCAAACTTTTTGATTTATCCTTTCCTCACTCAAGACAGCTTCCACATTGCCACCAAAGTAACTCTTCTAAAAGCCAAACCTAATTCTGGCACTGCCGGCTCCCAGCCGTGGATGGGGCACAAACTTTACATCATGGTCCAAAGGCCTTTCTCTAGTCAGACCTAATTTCCCTCTCTGGGCTCCCGTCTTGCC
>NW_012148530.1:2744951-2746013 GCF_000956105.1 Propithecus coquereli | reverse complement strand
CTTGCAAAAGGATTGGCCTGTCTCTGCTGACGAATCTTGGCTGCTTAATTGCAAGTATCCTCATTGTTTCGTCCAATTGGATGCAGTGGACATCCACTGTAAATGTCTGACCAAGTTTCATGAAGCTGTAGTGGATAATGCCAGCACTGGACCACCAAATGGACACCATTAGTTTTTTTTTTTTTAATGAATATTCAAATATTCGTTTTTGGACTGTGTTTTGGCACTTCATCTTTATCCAACCATTGTGCCAAACACTTGCGATTGTCAAAAAGAATCCATTTTTCATCACATGTAACAATATGGTGTGGAAATGGTTCACCTTTGTGTCATGACAGCAAAGAAAGGCAAGCTTCAAGATGATTTCTCTTATGATGCTCATTTAATTCATGTGGTACACATCTATCTAGCTTCTTAGCTTCTTTACCTTGCCTATTTGTTTCAAATGGGCCAATATTGTTGGAATAGTAATGTCAAACCTTGCTAATTCACACATTCGTTGAGGTGGATTTGCTTCCACTATAGCTTTATCCACCATCCATCATTATCCACCTTGGTCTCAGGTCACCCATGTGGCTCATGATTTTCAAGATTAAAATTACCAGAATGGAACTTCTCAAACCGACGTACTGTGCGTTCATTAGCCACATCCTTCCCAAACACTTCGTTGATATTTCAAGCTGTCTGCACTACAATGATTCCACGATGGAACTCATATTCAAAAATAACATGAATTTTTGACTTATCCATGGTTTCACAAAAATTGCTCTAAAAAAATTTTGAAAGATAATCACAAGCCAAACATACATTTAAAAGAATGAGGTGGTACTTTCACAGTACAAAATAAAAACAAAAAAAACCCCAAGTAGTACCAAAGTGAATTGTCAGAGATATGAGCTGTTGAACTTCGTACTTAAGGAAATCAGACATTCCATACTTAATAACCTTTAATGTATTGTAAATTGATGGTAAACAGCACCAAGAAGTCTGAAATGGCTTAAAGCTAAGCAGACTAAAAATCTAAAATATTTGTTTTATGAACTAAAGTTAGATACTTAATTC
>NW_012148530.1:2740833-2741982 GCF_000956105.1 Propithecus coquereli | reverse complement strand
GAACCAATGCAACATGCAGAACACCATTGTGTGTACCCTACATACACATAATGGAACACTCAGAATATTTGAAAAAATAATGGCTGAAAACTTCCCAAATTGGAAGCTGAAAACTTTTCCAAATTGTTAAAAGACACAAATTTACACATCTGAGAAGCTCAACCAACTCCAAAAGGATAAACACAAAGAGATCCACATTGAAATGCATTATAAACACATTGTCAAAAGCCAAAGACAAAAAGAGAATCTTGAAAGCAGCAAGAGAGAAATGACTCATCATATACAAGAGATACTCAATAAGATTAATGATTTCTCAGCAGAAACCAAGAAGGCCAGAAGGCAGTGAGATAAAACATTTTGCTGTAAGACCAAAACTGCCAACCACGATTCCTATGTCTGACAAAACTATCCTTCAAAAATGAAGGCGAAATTGAGGTATCACCAGATAAACAAAAGCTGAGGAAGTTTATGGTTAATAGACCCGCCCAATAAGAAATATTAGAGGTAGTCCTTGAGACAGAAATGAAAGAGCACTAGAAAGTAACTCAATCCACACAAAGAGAAAGAACACCGTAAAGGTAACCACATAGATATACAAAATTCAGCATTATATTTTTGATTTGTAACTCTTTTTTTTTCCAATATGATTTAAAAGACAGATGCATGAAACAATAATTATAAATCAATGGACAATGTATCAAGATATAATCTGTGACAACATAAAGGAGGAGGGGCAGAGCTATTTAGAAGTGCAGTTTTTGTATACAATAGATGCTGTGCTGGTATTAAATAAAAATTGTTATAAGCTTAAGAGGTTAATTGCAATCCCCAGGAAAACCACTAAGAAAATAAAAAATAATACAGAACAGAAAATGAGAAGGGAATCAAAATGGTACATGCTATGGTTTAAATGTGTCCTGTCTAAATTTCAGGTGCTGCCATGTAACAGTATGAAGAGGTGAGGCCTTTAAAAGGTGATTAGGCCATGAGGGTTTGTCCCTCTAGGGGATTAAGGCCTTTATAAAAGAAGCTTTAAGTAGCATTTGGCTAGCTGGCTCTCTCACCCTTTTGCCTTCTGGGATATGAGGACTAAGCAAGTAGAAAGCCCTCACCAGACCACATGCAGGCCCTCAACCTTGGACTCCCCAG
>NW_012148530.1:2730460-2731032 GCF_000956105.1 Propithecus coquereli | reverse complement strand
CTCCCCCTCAGCAACCACTGTGTTTTCTGTGCCTATAGATTTGTCTTTTCCAGAATGTCATATAATGGAATCATATAGTGTGGAGCTTTTGAGTCTTACGAGTAAAGCCACTATAAACATTTATGTATGGGTTTTTGTGTGAACCTATGATTTTATTTTAATTGTATAAATAAATACATAGTAGTGGTTTCAGTGTTTCATACAGCATGTGTGTAAGTTTAACTTTATAAGAAACTGCCAAACTCCTTTTCAAAGTAGCTCCACTGCTTGCATTTCCTCCACTAGCGTATGAGACTTTTGGTCACTCTACATCCTTACGAGCACTTGGTATTGTCAGATTTTTTTTTATTAGACAAACTCTAATTGGCATATCATAGTATTCATTGTAGTTTTAAACTGCATTTCACTGCAAGCTTTTTCCATCATGTGTTTATTTACCATTCACATTTTTCCTTTGGTGAAATGTCTTCAAATGTATTGGCTATTTAAAAAGTTGTTTTCTGATTACTGAGTTTTGAGAGTTCTTTATATCTTTTGGATTCAAGTCTTTTATGAAATATATGGTTTGAAAA
>NW_012148530.1:2729741-2730410 GCF_000956105.1 Propithecus coquereli | reverse complement strand
AAGATGTTGATAAGAAAACCTACAGAATGGGAGAATATATTTGCAAGTCATGTTTCTGATAACAGTCTCATATCCAAACTACTTTAAAAACTCTTAACAACAACAAGACAACCCAGTTCAAAAATAAGCAAATGAATTGGATAAACATTTCTTCAAAGAGGATATGCAAATGGCCAAAAAGCATATGAAAAGATGCTCAACATCATTAAAGAAATGCAAATCAAACCACAATGAGGTACCACTTCACACCTATTAGGATGGTGTTATGAGTTGAATTTTGTCCCTCAAAGATACATTGAAGTCCTGACCTCCCACTACCTCAGAATGTGATCTTATTTGGAAACGGTATTTACAGAGGTAATTAAAATGTGGTCATTAGGTGGGCCCTTAGCCAGTAGGACTGGTGTGCTTACAAAAAGAGGGAACTGGACACAGAGACAGAACTCACAGAAAGAAGATGGTGAGAAGACACATAGGGAAAATTCTTTTAAGCTATCCAGTTGGTGGAAATAACCCAGTGCCCATTGATGAATGAATGGATAAACAAAATGTGGCATAGATATATGATGGAATGTTATTCAGCCTTTAAAAGGGATAAAGTACTGAAACATGCTACAAAACATGGATGAAACTCAAAACATGCTATATGAAATAAGCCAAACACAAAAG
>NW_012148530.1:2715970-2718336 GCF_000956105.1 Propithecus coquereli | reverse complement strand
AATGAGATAGAAAGTTAAATACTCCTCCTTTCAGGAAACTCACAAACTAGTGGGAAAGAGGAACAGGTAAACAAAGAATTACAATCTAGTGTAATAAGTGTTAAAGCAAAGGTATATACAATATAGTGTGGTATAAAGGAAAGAGAGCTTAACTCTGCTCAGTTTGAGAGAGATTTTCTTTATTTTATATCTTCGTCAAGCCTACTCTCTCTGGTGGGTTCTTTTTTCCCCACTGCCTACAGACAGACTCGGGTCTTCTTCAGCCTTAAACCTACAAATGAACAATCCCATGATGTTTAAACTAATACAATTCTAACAGTCCCTTTACTAGCTTTTTTTGAAAAGGTTACTCATTGTCTCTTATCCCTTGATCTTTTAAGTATAATCTTGCTTTTGGTTTCTACCATAATATTGACACCTCTCTCCAAAGCCCAAGTTAGGTAATCCACTCAGCACATTCAGTCACCGTTTTCTCAGTCCTTATCTTAAACAATTTCTCTGCTACAAGGGACTCTGTGGACTTTACCCTGTTTGCAAAATTTTCTCCTTTACTTTTGGGATACCTCACTTCCCTAATGTATTTCCTCCGTCTCCTCCCATTTCTGTTCAGTCTTCACTGATGCCACCTCCTAGGAGTTAGTGCCTGACAAAGAGAAACGTTAGCCAAGACTCCATTTGAAACATGGCTTTTGGCTCCCTGCCTCCTCTCTCCCCGAGCAAATGCATGATAATCAGCTCTTAAGTCGAGTGAGGTTAAGAAAAAAATCTTAACAGTTGGAAGGCCTTACTTCAATATTTGGTTCTACCATTACTTTACTAGTTATGCACCCATAGCATGTCCCATCCTGGGACCCCATAAAAAAAAGAATGGCTTTCTAATGTTCTTTCCCATCCCATGGTTCTACAGTTCTAACTGGAAAGAACATCAGATTTCTAGTCCTAACGCCTCTAAGGTCCCAAGTCCACACTTATGTATTTAAACGTTACTATAGACACGTTAATAGCCCATTTTTTTTTAAAAAAAAATGTGATTCTTTATAATTGCTAAAAAGCTTGTAATTTTCTTTTTCTAGATTCCCTATCAAATTTGTTAGTGGCAGTTTCAAACCACTAAAACTGAATCTCCCAACGCAACTACTTCCCTTAAGTTGCTTATTAGTGTTCATGTACCAGTGCCACCATTATTCTAAGCTTGAAATTCTAATAGTTCTATACATTTTCTGCCTTTTATTTGTGCATTCACTCTTCCTAATTCCCAACCTTGCCTCAAGGCTAATTCAAAGAGGATCTCTTCCAGAAAGTGTTCCCTGGCCTCCCCAGATACTTACAGTCTCTCTCTTGTCAAAAGATCCAAGACACTCTATGTGTACCTCTCGTAACCTTTGGCTTATGTTTCCCTCTAGACCCTGGTTCTGTGGGAGCAGGATTTATATCTGAATCTTCTTTGCATACACCTGGTACCTCAAGCACTGCCTTGCTCAAAGTACTGAAAAACACTGTAAGATGCGAATTAACTAAACTCAATCTGAACTATGGACACAGAAGAAGCAGTGAGGTTTTCTAGAGTAACAATGTAAACAAAGTTATTTCCTTAAGTAACAATACTTTTTAAGGATAAATGATGATTAGATTTTCTAGCTCTAAAATATATAGTGTTCTTAAGCTAAGGAAGCAGAAGCTCTTCCTCAACTCCATCAAAATCCCAGTCAACTTGAAAGGACACTATAGATAACAGTCTTTGCAATGTCACAATATTTATTTTTTGGTAAAGGTAGACTTACTAAAAGATGTTCTCTTACATATTCGATTTTACAATTTGGGCATTTCTTTTTAATTTAAACTGTTCATAAGACAAGTGTTTTGACTACTGGACCTAATGAATTACCATCAGAAGTGGAGACTAAACATGGCAACAACTGATGCCTATCAGAACACTGAGCCAGTATGTACTACATTATCGTCTGCTCAGAACACAATTTCCCAAAATAAAATATGCTGTCATTAATTTTCAGCTTCATTAAAAAGCCTCAATGCATTATTCTAAAATTTTATCTTTTAAAATGTGGTCCTCAATTGAGATGGTAAAACAAATTAAGGTGAGAAGGGGAAGGTTTCCAGCTTCCTTTATTACTAAGAAAAAATAAAAATGCAGCCTAGCAGACAGAAGAACCAGAATTTTCAAAGATTCTAAACCAGAAAAGTCCAGGCTTTAGCTTAATTCATCTTGAAGATAGAATGTCTGGTGTGAGGCCTGACAAGCAGTACACAGCATCAATGCAAGAACATTCAATAAAACCGGAGGATCTGTCGGATGCCTCATTACTGAGGACGCAGAGCAGAATCTGACCTACCTGGCTTATCCCTCC
>NW_012148530.1:2702093-2714990 GCF_000956105.1 Propithecus coquereli | reverse complement strand
AGTCCTACTAACCATGAAATTTATACAATTTATGGTATATACTTTATTCAGATTAAAACTAATAATTTTTGTAAAAGAAAACATCTTAAGAAACTGTATCATACACAGAGTCTGGAGCTACACTGCCTGGGTTTGAATCTGATTACCACTTACTATTAATAGTTGGAAGACCTTAGGCAAATTTTTTATCTTTTTGTTGAGAAGGCTTTACTGCCTGTCAAGTGAGGGAAATAACAGCACCCACATCACAAATTTCCTATGAGAATGGAATATAAAGCCCTTACCTGCTTCTGGCACACAGTAAGGACTCAACATGTGTTAGCTATTGTTGTTATTCTTGAAAAATCTGATAACCGAATTCCAAAGGATTCCAATGAGATAGAAATGGGGGTACACAAAGAATTCTTGGATAAGCCCAGAATTATTAGTTAAGCCCAGAATTATTAAAGGGCAAAAGAAGGAGACAGACTAACTTGAATTATCCAAATTACATTTTAAATAATGGCTAGACTTCTATGAAAGGTCAGATCGGACAAAGAAAAGAAACTGCAGATTGCCAAAGTGCTATTGATCACAAAAAGGTCTTAAGAAGCTATGCTCCCTATTAGAAGAAAACAGAAGAAACAGAGAAGCTGGTGTTATTTTAACAGATGACAGAAAGAAAACAGAACTTGTCAACACCTACTCTGCTTCTATCTTCCACATCAAAGAGCATGACTTTCAAATTAGAAAGGACTGAACAAACAAGATAACAGAAGATGAGATGAAAGCATATACGACTAACATTAATTACAGCTAATTGTTTGGCAAAGCTTCCCAACATACATTTATGAAAGAAATGACTAAACATAGGCCAGAATATAGTTATACCTATGTAGATCCATAACTGGTTGAAGAACTGTTTCAGGTAGTGTTGGTTAAAGAAATAATGTCAACATAGGTGGCAGAAATGTTTTGCAAATACCATAAAACAAAAAAGGATAGACTGACTTCCAGATTCTGGTTGGGCACATAAAGAACTTAGAAGTTGCCACTCCATCCTAAACAAGAAAAAAAGCTGAACAAATTGAAAAAATCAACAACCCCTCTTAGATCCAACAGAGAAGTGAGGTCACAGGGCAAGCCATGTCCCCCAAAATTAGAGAGAAAGACAGGCAAATACAGAGAATTACAACTTACTAGAGCAGAAACCCACAAGTAGAATCTCCATGGAACCAGTGCCAGGGTAGGAAGACCTAAACTATACTTGACAAATTGCTGGAGTCTCAGTGTGGACATGTCTGAGAGTTAAAAACTCTAGGGGGCCCCCATCATAGGGGGAACCCCATACTTTTGTGAATTTTACTTCCAGGAACTCTACCTCATAGTAAACAGCAGAGAGAATATCCTCATGCTTCCAGCAGGAAGAGGGGAAAAGGAAAAATTTCAAAATATACTAGAGCAGTGGTCCTTTTTGGCACCAGGGACTGGTTTTATCAAAGACAATTTTTCCACAGACCAGGGTGGGAGGGATGGTTTTGGGATGATTCAAGCACATTACATTTATTGTGCACTTTATTTCTATTATTATTACACTGTAATATCTAATGAAATAATTATACAATTCACCACAATGCAGAATCAGTGGGAACCCTGAGCTCATTTTCCTGCAA
This sequence comes from Propithecus coquereli, assembly GCF_000956105.1. NCBI lineage: Eukaryota > Metazoa > Chordata > Mammalia > Primates > Indriidae > Propithecus > Propithecus coquereli. The sequence continues at coordinate 2,713,338 of NW_012148530.1, read as the reverse complement.
CTAGATGGTCCCTTCTGGGGGTGATGGGAGACAGTGATGCCCAAAGTGTGTTGCTTATGTCCAGTCTACTCCGTAATCTCGTTTTGGTTGCCGTCACTGCAGAAAACCCTGCTTCACAAAGAAAGGCTGCTGGAAATGGAAGCAGGCTTTTCACGGCTTTTGTGGCAATCTCAGGATTTTCCACCTTGACTTTAATCCATAACGTATGGAGATCTGAAGATGTCTTGAACATACTTTAAAGGCCACCGTCATTTGCAATCTCAAGCAGTTGATCCTCTTCTAGCACAAAGTTGATCAATTCACCTGGCTTATTCACAAATGAGTCACGGAACCATTCCTTCCAGTTCGGGGGGTCTTTTGTGGTTGGGGAGTAATGCTCAAACTCTTTTGAAAGCTCAGATAGGTGATCATGCACCAGCTGGGAGAAAGAAGATCCTGGCTCAGTCTCTTTCAAAATCTCTGCTAATGATTGAAACATATCAAAAATCCCAATGTTCACTCATTGCCCCCGTAATTCCAGTTTGGCTTTGAATGCAGCCACTTTATCTGCCAGCTTGAACACAGCTGTCATTCTCCCCGAAGTGACAGATTGGGTTCGTAGAGCAGGTTGAATATGTCACACAAGTAAGCAAGTTTTGCAACCCATTTTATGTCACCGAAATGTGCAGTCAGTGGTGACTGTTTTTCTAAAAGAAATCTCTGGAGCGGCTCTCGTAACTCAAAACTCTGGCCAGTGATCTACCTTTAGAAAGCCATCTCACTGCTGTGTATAAGAGAAGACGTGTGTGCTCTGCGTCCATCTTCTCATGGAGCTGCACAAACAGACATGAGTTAAGGGCATGGACTTTAATGTGGTTGATAATTTTAATCATATCCTGCAAAATGTTCAGTTCAGGTGACATTTTTCAGCCAGCCAGCATTTCTCTATGGATGACACAGTGCGTAGACTCACATTCAGAAGCGACCTCCTTGATCCGAGTAATGAAACCAGAAAGCCATCCAGTCATGGCAGCTGCTCCGTCCATACGAATACCAACACAAAATGACCAGTTCAGTTTTCCTGATGTGTAATCATTCAAACACTGAAATAGTTCTGCAGCTGTGGTGTTGACTGGCAACAAAAGTACACAAAACGTATCCTCATGCACATCTTCCTGAAAAATACATCGCACACAAACAAGCACTGTTGTCTTGTTGTCAACACTGGTAGACTCATCAACCTGGATTGTGTACCATGAGGACTCATTAATCCTGACAACTGTGCCTCAATATCCTCTGCTATTTCATCAACTTGTCTAGTTATGGTGCTAGCCAAAAGAGGAACATGTGCCACCTTTCGACCTGCAGAGTCTCCTAAAAGTTCATGGTAAATGTCCTTAGCAGCAGGCAGGATCAACTCTTCACCAATAGTAAAGTGATTCTTAGCTTTAGCAATGCTGTTGGCCACTAAGAATGATGCTCTCAGTGCAAACATATTTGATGAGGTGGTGGCCTTCAATAATTGCTTCTGTTCTTTATGTTCACATTTTTTTCTGTTAGAGAACTCCAAAGGCTTGTCTTTCAATGCAGGGTGCTTGGTCTCCATGTGGTGAAGCAGTTTTGATGGTTTCATGGCTTTGTTGGATGGCTGGTCCACATATTATACAAAGGAGGCTTGGAGAATATGATTCACTTGTTACAATGAATCTGTAATTTAAGTAGGACTCTTGGTATTTTCTTTCAAATGTAGTTTTCGTTTTGTTGGCAGTCTTGGAGTCTTTTGGAGTCTCATCGTTGGGTCTTTCCCCCTTTCCAAAGAAGTTCTCCAGTGACGTTTGTTTTTTACTCATTTTTGCTAGGGTCAGCTTGTGGGCTTTCCAAAACTGTGACTAAGTGAGCAGCGTGGGAAAGAGGTACGGACTGAAGTGGTAAATAAAATAATGGACGGGCCATGCATGGACTAAAATAAATGTTGGATTCTGACCTAAAGCCTGCCACCAGATTCAGCTTAATTGTCACTTGCCACTCACTGATAGGGTTTTGATATGAGTCTGCAAGAAACTGATTTATTATGGTCTCTGTGCAGTCAAACCTCTCTGCTAATGATAATTGTGTTTGCAGCCGGTCCCCAGTGCTAGCATCACCACCTCAGGTCCACTTCAGATCATCAGGCATTAGATTGTCATAAGAATCACGCAACCTAGATTCCTCGCATGCGCAGTTTACAGTAGGGTTCTCACTCCTATGAGAATCTAATGCTGCTGCTGATCTGACAAGAGGCAGAGCTCAGATGGTGATGCAAGTGATGGGGAGGGGCTACAAATGCAGACGAAGCTTCTCTCCTAGCCCACCACCCACATTGCTCACCTCCTGCTGTGCAGCCTGGTTCTTAACAGGCCCATCTGTAGCCCAGGGGGTTGGGACTGCCATACTAGAGCATTGTGTTCTTCTTGGCAAGGTATGCCCTCAGGAGAAACTATTTTACCAGAACCTAATCTACTTAGGGGGAGGGAAATACCCAATTCTAGTCCCCTCTAGCCATCCTGTCCTACCTAAGGTGGGAGGTGGGGTTTGTAGGGTTGTGAAGCATTAGCAAAGTTCAGTTTGAAGACACTGAGCAAGCATCAGACCCAGAGTTTCCAAACTTCAGAAGATATAAAGATCACCCAGTGAACTGGCAAATAAAGTCTGATTTTATATGTCTAAGGGTGGGGCCTGAGAATCTACATTTCTTAAAGTACTTCCAAGGAATGACACAAGTGATAAGAACCACTCAATGTATATTACCAGTATTGGCCATCTCTTTATCTATTAAATAACGAATGCATAGGCATTTTTTAATGTTCTGGACATGTGGAACATCTTTCTAAAAATGTTGTTTGTGATTATTTGATCTTTAACAGCCTGAAAGTGTGTGGTCTTTTTTTTAAAACTGTGTTTCATTTAAGATTTTAAAACAAAGAAGTTTTAAGCTTTGGTAATCTGGAAAATTTACTAGTATGATATATTAAATCACTCTCTGACAATCCAGACAAATGAGGTATTTTTCAAGACATGCTTAGAAAATTATTTTAGAAAAAAGTTGTTGAACTAGAAGTCTACATAGAGAGCAGTTTGACGTATTTTTTTTTAAACTAACAACTCAAGCAAATGATAGATATGCCTGATACCATTACTTGTTCAATTGTTCATTAATCTTTGTTGGTTAATCAGATGATAGTAATGAGAATAAAACATGCTTTTCCTTGGCAGTTACCCTTTTGAAATTAATAAATCTATTCTAAAATGAGTTAGAAAAGTTAGAAAGTTTTAAAGTTAGAAAACTTTAAAAAGCTTTGAAAAACTTGTATCAGTCTTCTAAGACACTTGCAGAACACAAGAAAGACAGAACAGCAGGCGAAGGCGGAAACTGAGAACTGAAAAGCCCAGTCCAGCACAAACTGGAGTGCAGCTGAATGAATTTCTCTTGCCTGACCTAGTTCGGTAATAAGACAAATCGCTGTAAGAGTAATGGAGCTCTAGCTTGACACTGATGACTGACATGAACTACAAACTAGGTCCTGTCAGTAATGCAAAAAGCCATTACACTGTTTCAGTGTTTCCTACAGAGCTCCCTGGTTTCTGTACTTCGACAACATACCCAGTGGAAGCACTTACCATGATAATCCCCTTGGCTTGGTGGATTGGTTAGAATAATCTTCAGGCAACTGAAAGGTGTATAGTCTGTCCTCTTGCCTTCCTTTCCAAAGCTGTGACGGATGTTGTAAGAGTAACCTTTATCAAACTGATTGGGAAAAAAAGAAAGAAGAGACAAAGTCAGCCAATAATTGTACTAGTCATGTCAGCAATGCCAGCTAGAATCAGAGTGCAAAGTGATACTTTCTAGAACAAAATCAGCATTCATGGGCAGATGTATATTCACGCCAAATATATCATTTGGGTCCTTTATGATACAAATAATTTTTTTAAAAGGTGCAAAACTTATAGAAAACAAATTTTTCAGGTAGAAAACAGCTGATGTTATTCTACCTTATATGTTTAAAGCTGAGGCTAATCCTTTCCTGAGAAAAGTAATCAATTTCCCTTTCTTAGTTTGATTCCAGAGATTATACTAGATGAAATCAGTTTAGCCCTTTCTCTATTCCCCTTCCCCTGATTCTCCCTGAATTCCCACATTCTATCCATTTGACTTCTGAAATGCTTCTTAAAATAACTAATCCCTTCCTCTGCATTTCCACCATACAAAGCAAGCAGTCGGCAAATGCTTGATGAGTAAATGAACTACTGCAATTGAGGCCTAGCTGGAATCCCTGCCTTCATGTTTATAAAACAAGCCAGTGCAATGGAAGCAACTGTGAAATAGGTCAGATAGGAGAACAAAAGGAACTAACATCTACTGAAAGGCAATTAGGTGCCAGGCATTTTGCTAGGTGCTTTAAAAAATATAATCCCATTTAATCATTTAAATCATCACAACTTCCCTGTGATGTTACACAAGAGAAAACTGATGTTCAAAGAAATGAAGCAACGTGATGTAAAGACAGCTGTAAATAAAAGAGTTCAAAAATCATCTACAGGCAAGTCTGATTCCAAAGCCCATGTTCTTTTCATAATACCACGCTTTCTTAATAATAAGATATTTTAAAATCATAGGTTCCAATTAAATCCTTTTAGGACATAGCTTATTTCTTTCAGACCCTATTTCATCTTGAAGCCCAAAATCAGAAGTAATTTCTTCTTCCTCCAGACTTCAATAACAATTTATCTATACTTACTCCTCTGTAGATTTATCTTTACTACATATTTGATTTTTATGGCACTTAACTGTACTTCTCTTATGACACATTATCAGTCTATTTTCTATTAATCACCGATTCACATAGGTGATTAGCTCCTCCTGGACCATAAGCTCCTTGAGGTAAGATCTATTAGATCTTTGCACCCAGTTCGGTATCAACATGCATGAAAAATGTATTACTTGAACGTAAAGTATTCCTTGGTCTACTATAGCATTTGAAAGGGTATCATCCCATTATCCTGCCTCCATTAAATGTTTTCCAGTGTCTGATGGTTAGCAATTTTCTAATTCCACTATTAGGTGACAGCCATTTGGCATAACAATCCATACCCCGCTGGTCCACCAAAGGCAGACAATGCACCTTCGACAAGATGTTTGGCAAAAGGAAATATTCAATACTGGTGGAATCTTAGACAAAAATCCAGCCTTTCCTGGGCAGGACGTAGAGGCTAGGGTGAGTATCCCATGTCAAGTGATCACTGGGCAAAAACTATAGACCAGAAACCAAGTTTCTAAAAGGAACTTTACACTATGAAAAATCACAGATTTAGTCAAAAATTTATCTTCTACTCTGAAAAATACACGTTTGTTTAAAAGAAAAGCTTTGCCATATTTATAGTGGAGTACAATCTTAGATTACCACCTGCTTTTACTACTCAGAGATCTCCCAAGGCTTTTGAAAACGGAACTATCAGAAGCTGTGAGTGGCTGTGGAGCACATCGAATGTTCCCACACGACACTTTAAGCAATACTTGTTAAGCAGTGAGAAGCCTGAGCACCTAAATAACAAGTCATTTTGAAAGGGCAAAATCTTCAAGGTTCTAAATCTAATCATTAAGAGCAAAATGACAATAAAGAGGTTGCAGTTTTTACTTCCATGATTCTTTAACTTATAAAATGGATACTCTAGAAAGCTTAGATAACGATTAATCAGCAAATTTCCATACGTTGAATTACTAAACATAATACTAAAAAGTATTATGTAGTTAGGAATAAAAACAAACAGATTATTTTGAGTTTAGAAATAATAGTGCCTATTGAATTGACACTTTAAAAGGAAGGCAAAAAGTGGGCAGGCCATATTTTGGAAAACAGCTAAATCCCTATCTGAAGTGAGCCCAGGCACCTCAGTATGGCAGAGGTGCCCTTTGCTCTCTTTCTCAGGCTTTGAAGGCAGAGAGACCTGGGAAAGAATCCCCAGCCCAGCCACTTACAAAGGGTATGACTTCAGCCCTCAATTTCCCTAATCTATAGGGATATTAGTATTAATGCACTGAGTTGCTGCGAAAATTAAATTAAATTAAAACATTATGCAGCATGCCTGTTACATCCTTTGTTCTCAATAGATGTTAGTTTGTCATTGGTAAGAAAAAGATAAGTATTTTGGTGTCCAAATTTAAACATTAACTATGCCAATGATAAAGGCTTCTATCATCAATAGATATTAACAGAATCTTCACATAAAGGTTTAGGGAGGATAAAGACTCATTGAACTATTTAATTAAATTTCTAGTCATCTGCTTAAAATGTCCTCCCTTCTTCCAACTCCCATCCACAACTCTGACAAACTATTCTTACAAACCTGGCTCAAATATCATTTCCTGTATAAAACCTTCCCACAGGCACCCCAGGCAAAGGATATTGCTTCTTCAAAAGAACACACAGCGGCAGTTTGTACAGTGCTGTACATTTCTTGTTGCATTAGAACTCATTTTTGCATTTATCACTTCTGAACTATGAATACCCTAAGGGCAGGGACTTGTTTGTGGACTCATCTTAGCATGCCCACTCAGTGTTAGACATCTACTCACAGGAGGTGCTCAGTAACCTTCACTTGAATGAAAGAGCAAATAAGTAGATGGCTGAAAGGATGAATGAATAAATATACTTAAAGAGATTTTAATTTATCAGGATTAAATAACTTCAAAAAATTGCCAAATCATTGCAAGTTCACATTGCTATACTATTTTGTTCTTCTTGATGGCTTTTCTTCTTCACCATAACAACAGTAAAGATTGAACCAGAATTCAAATGATGCCCTCTATCAAGTATAGTGGCCACATCAAAGATAATAAAATTAATTAATTTTACTTTACTTTCAAAAATCTGCTACTATAGTGTGACTGAGCTAATGCTTCAAGGAAAGTAGAAAAGAGAATCAGAATAAGAGGAAAATACTATGTTAAATCTTGTGACATTTTTAATTTGAGGTTATAATTTACATATAGTGAAATGTACAGATCTCAAGCTTGTAGTTTGATTGGTTTTGGCAAATGACTACAAGTATCACCATATAACCTACACCCCTGTCAAAAGAGAGAACATTTCCATCAGCCCATAGAGCTCCCTCTTGCCTCTTCTAAGTCAACACTCTTCCCCTCCCTCCACACCCACAAGCAACTACTGATCTGATTGTCACCATAGATTAGCTTTAGCTATTCTATAACTTCATATAAATGAAATAATACAGTATAAAGTGTTTTGTATCTGTCTTCTTCCATGTCTTTTAATGCTTTTGAGATTTATTTATGCCTTTACATGTGTCAGTAGTTTGTTCCTTTTTATTGCTGAGTAGTGTTCTAGTGTATGGATAGACTAGATTGTTTAGGTTCTTGCTGATGGACATTTGGGTATGATATTGTGATATAATAAGAAATATATATTTGGTCTCTGCCCCCAGTTCCTGGCACAGAGCTCCCAAAATCATCGTAATTTCCTGAATGATAGGGTGCTAGGTGCATCTTTTGTTCTAATATTTGGTCTTTGGCCCCAGTTCCTGACACAGAGCTCCTAATCCTTTGGAATTTCCTGGGTACTAGGAATATCTTTTCTTCTAATGAGGCAACTCTTGGTGGGCTTTTGGATGGGGATGGGCCACCAGAAAGACCAAGACATTACTAGAAGCTTGGAACATTCAGCTCCATTCCCCCATCTTTCAGGAACGGGAAAGGGGCTGGAAATTGGGTTAACAATTGATTGTGCCCATGTGATGAAACTTCCATAAAAATTCCTGCACTAAGGGATTCGGGCAGCTTCTGGGTTGCTGAACGCATTGAGATTCTGGGAGGGTGGCACACTCAGAGAGGGCATGGAAGCTCTGCACCCCTTCCCACATACTTAGCCCAAAGTACCTCTTCATCTTGCTGTTCATCTGAATCCTTTAACATACTCTTTTGAATAAACTGGTAAACATAGTGTTTTCCTGTGTTCTGTGAACTGCTTTAGCAAATTATCAAACCTAAGAGAGGGGTTGTGGTAACCTCCAATTTCTAGCCTAGCTGGACAGAACTTGTGAGTAACTTGGGAACCTACAGCTGGTGTCTAAAGTAGGGGTAGTCTTCTGAGACTGAGCCTATGAGGGGTCTGGCTGCACTAACTCTGGTTAGTGTCAGAATTAAATCAAATCGTAGGTCACCCAGCTGGTGTCAGAAAATCCCCATATCTGGTCACAGAATGGTCTGTGTTGAGAGCATAGTGTGAGAAAACTGCCAGTTTGTTTTTTCCTACGATGCACACTAGGGTTTTCTACTTTTGAGCTCTTCTCAATGAAGCTGCCATGAACAGTCTTGCATATAACTTTTGTGGACATATATTTTCATTTCTTTGGGATAAATACATAGGGTGGAATTACTGCCAACAATTTTCCAGAGTAGTTGTATTGTTTTATACCCACACCAGCAATAAATGAGAGTTCCACATTCTCCCTGACATCCAGTGTTATCAATCTTGTTCATTTTAGCCATCTTAATGGGTAGGCAGTGGTATCTCATGTTGCATTTCCCTGATAACTAATGATGATCACTTTCTCATGTGCTTTTTGAGCAAATATACCTTATTTTGTGAAGTGTTTCTTCAAATCTTTTGCCCATCTTAAAAATTAGATTGCCGCCTTTTAATTATTCAGTTGTAGGACTTCTTAATATATTCTTGATACAAGTCACCCTTTTTCAAATATAGGCCTTAGAAATATTTTTCTCACACTCTGTGGCTTGTCTATTTATTTTCCTGACGTTATCTTCTGATGAGCAGATGCTTTTATTTTTGATGAAGCCCAATTTATCAATTTTTAAATGGTAGTGCTCTCTGTGACCTAAGATAAATTGCAAAGATGTCCTTTAGAAGCTGTAATGTTTCAGCTTTTTTGTCTAGGACCTGATTCATCTCAAATTAATTTTTGTCTGTGGTGTAAGGGAGGAATCAAGGTTCTTTGTTATTCCCCATGTAAATTAAACACTTTTCTTAACACCATATATTGAAGATACCTTCCTTTCCCCATTAAATTGTTTTGGCATCCTTGTCAAATTTGACTACATATGTGAGGGTCTGTTTTTGGACTCTCTATTCCATTAATCTATATGCCTGTCCTTTTGCCAATGCCACACTGCCTTGATTACAATAGCTTTAGAGTAAGTTTCAAAGTCAGATGATGCAAGTCCTCCTGCTTTGTTCTTTTTATGCATAAATTTTAGAATCAGCTTGCCAAATTCTATTAAAGAGACCTCTAGAATTTTCAACAGTCTGTAGTTTATGGCTTCACAACTACCTATCTGACCATAAGCAATCAATAATCGATTGGCATTTCAAAACAAATGGCATTTCAACTAAAAGAAAATTTTCAAAAAAGACAGACTTAAATTTTACTGAGAACGTTAAATTTTCCAGCAAATGTTTTTTCAATTTTTTTTTTGTTTTGTTTTGTTTTTGAGACAGAGTCTCACTCTGTTGCCCAGGCTAGAGTGTCATGGCATTAGCCTAGCTCACAGCAACCTTGAACTCCTGAGCTCAAGGGATCCTCCTGCCTCAGCCTCCCCAGTAGCTGGGACTACAGGCACGCACCACCACACCTAGCTAATTTCTCTATTTTTTGTAGAGATGCAGTCTCCCTTTTGCTCAGGCTAGTCTCAAACTCCTGGCCTCAAGCAATCCTCGCACCGAGGCCTCGCAAAGTGCTAGGATTACAGGCGTGAGTCACTGCGCCTGGCTCTAGCAAACCTTTTATAAACAACTTCTGTTTGTTTCTTTAGTCACAAACGTTAACGATATATAATCAATCTTTTTGTGCAAACTTTCAGGTATGAATTGAATTTAATTAGATGCAAGATTTCTGTACATTCATTAGAAAATAGCAAAAGAACTTTTTGTTCAGCTGTTCTGTTAAAGGAATGGAAATCTATTCTCTCTGAAAGAGAAAAGCTAAAATTATTATCTTTTAGCTCCCTCTTTTTTCCAATTTATTTACTGCCTTTGTATATGTATGGCTAAAATTTGGATCTTACTAAGCTTTCAAACTATCCATGTATTTATCACACAAATTCTCTTCTCTAGTTTTCAAATTGGCAAACCCACGAAATATTGTACAGAAGGAGTATGTATTGGGAGGTATTTTTAAGAAAATGTTTTCTAGGTCTTCATATCCACAACTCAAAGGGAAATCTTTCAGTATTCATATAGGAAGAGGTGGGGAGAACTAAAGGGACAACACACTTTTCTGTCTTGGCTCCTCCCACTCTATTCAGTGCTGGGAAAAGCCAGAAAGTCAAGATAGGTCTGAAGGTGAGTGGCAGTCTGCAACCTTCCAAATTAGTCCGACATCCTGGCTGTGCCACTGGCAACACATCAATATGCATTTCTGCCAAAGGCAGTAGTAAATTATTTTCAATGGCATTATGCTACCAATTGAACTCAAGAAAAATTACAGAGGGGAGCCAAGATGGCGGATGAGACAAGCCGCCAGTCAGAAGGTCTCTGCAAAAAAGACGAATTTTAGAAGAAAGAGAAAAAAAGCGAGCAGAGAAACATAGATTGGGTGAGGGTCGGAAGGAAGGGTGCCTGAAACTACAGGAGACTCCACGGGAAGACGATGCGGAGGAGAACTGGAAGGAGAGAGGTCCCGAGAGGCTTGGAGACCAGCAACAAGGGTAGGCAGAGTGGTTAACTTCCCCCTCCCTTGCATCTCGGACTGCTGATGGCTCCTGAGTGGCTGGAGAGACCTGCCGACACCAGCCCAGAGACGGCTGCCGCCAGTGAGCAGTGGCCTCTTGCGGACTCAGCGCCCGGCTCCCAGCCCCTTTGGGACACCTTGCCGCGCCCAGACCCGAGCCTAGCGGCAGACGCCATAGTGCTTCGTTCTCTCCTTCCCCCTCCCTACCCGGGCGTGCCCAGAAAGGCAATTTAGCCATCACACGGAGGCATCTCCAAGGAACGGGACCTTTCCTTTTGGGGCCCTACAGCAGACTGAGGGGCACTCAGACTGCGAGTTCCCCACCCGCCAGCCCTCCCAGGTGCTACTTGCCTGGGGACTCCAGGAGAGTGGGGCAAATCCCGAGGTGGAGTGAAATCAATCCAGCTTGGGCGCCCTGTAGGTGACTCGGGACCAGCGCCTCTCCCCCTGGCAGGGTCAGGGATTGATCTCCAGGGTCCAGGGGTCAGGCCTGCAGACCAGACCCTGTGCACCCTGGGTCCCGATC
>NW_012148530.1:2701831-2702043 GCF_000956105.1 Propithecus coquereli | reverse complement strand
GTCCAGGGGTCAGGCCTGCAGACCAGACCCTGTGCACCCTGGGTCCCGATCGCGCTGCCCTAGGGCATGGAGGAGGGATCGGTGAAAGAGCCTACTGAGGAGTGTGTGCCTTCAGGGGCGGATCGGAGTGCCTGACCAGCAACCCTCCTCCTAAGGGAGGGCTGTGCACGGAGCTCAGGCTACAATCCTGGGTGTGGAACCTCCCAGCCCAC
>NW_012148530.1:2681143-2691061 GCF_000956105.1 Propithecus coquereli | reverse complement strand
AAAAAAAAAAAAAAGAAAAATTACGAAGCAGGCACACCATATTCCAGCTTCAACACAGTCTCTCTTTCAGAGTCTCTCTCACAACTTTGCCTTCTTTACCAGTCCCACTCAGGGTCTAGAGACCTTATCTTATTATGCTTTTTAATTAATTAATTAATTAATTAATTAATTATTTTTAAGAGACAGGGCCTCACTCGGTTGCCCAGGGTGGAGTGCAGTGGCACAATCACAGCTCACTGTAACCTCGAAGTCCTGAGCTCAAGTGATCCTCCTGCCTCAGCTTCCCAAGTAGCTGGGAGTACAGCATGTGCCACCATGCCTGGCTATTTTAATTTTTTTTCATGGCGAGACCCCGTCTTGCTATGTTGCCCAGGCTGGTCTTGAACTCCTGGCCTCAAGTGATCCTCTCACCTCAGCCTCCCAAAGTGCTGGAATTACAGGCATGAGCCACTGTGCTTAGCCTCTAATTACACTTTTAAAAGTATTTATGCCCAAATCTACTGAGACACCATGGTTTGCTTAGACGGACAGTGCAAGATCTTTTTCTCAGAATAAAGTCTTTCTCATCAAAAAAAACACCCAAGACCAAATATTACTTCTATTTTCAAAGCAACAGAAACTGCTATTCATTATGGTCAAGCTCAACTTGAACAGTAAGTGAGAATGGTTAAAAAGTAAGTAATCTTCTGAGAGAAATTTATATTCAAATGAGAAAATCATCCTGACCTAAATGAGGCAAAACAGCTAAATACATATGGGCAGACATCAGGTGATAAGAATATGGCTTTTTTTTTTTTTTTTTTTGAGACAGAGTCTGGCTCTGTTGCCAGGCTAGAGTGCCGTGGCGTCATCCTAGCTCAAAGCAACCTCAAACTCCTGGGCTCAAGCGATCCTCCTGCCTCAGCCCCCCGAGTAGCTGGGACTACAGGCACGCGCCACCATGCCCGGTTAATTTTTTCTATGTATTTTTAGTTGTCTGATTAATTTCTTTCTATTTTAGTAGAGACGGGGTCTCGCTCTTGCTCAGGCTGGTCTCAAACTCTTGAGCTCAAACAATCCGCCCGCCTCGGCCTCCCAGAGTGCTAGGATTACAGGCGTGAGCCACTGCGCCCGGCCAGAATATGGTATTTTTTTAAGGAAGACATTTTCAACCCTTCTTTTTTACTGACAGTTATTTCTTGCCCTCAAGAATTTGGAACTCAAATTTATATATTAAAAAAGAGGGAGGGTCTGCTAAACTGTTACATAAAGTTACCTCACTATTACTCAGCAATGCCCAGAACTTAGCACACCAAAATCATTAGAAGAGGTCCCAGGAAGATTAGTTACCATAAACACTAACGGGAACTCAAGCTCAGCATCAGGGTCATACATATAAATGAACCTGCCCTTGGAAAAGAGCACGAAATCATCCTGTGGCCTTTTCTTAGCACGTGTTCTTGCTATAATTTTTTGATCTGTTGATGATGTCTTGGGTCGCTACCTTAAAGTTTTACTTATAATTTTAATAACCAGAATGCATGTTACAGGTATTTAATATGTAGCGCCTCCCTTTTAAATGTTTATGTGCTAAATTACTCAATTACTGTCAGTAAAACTAATTTTGTAATCAGCCACTTATAGATTCCAAATACTTCCCTTTAACTCTTAACTTGAACCACAGTTTAATTCTTCGAGATCCCTGGAATATCACACATATTCTAACCAAACATCAATTGAAGGAGACCTGGAGGCCCCAAAAGGTCCAGAACGCAGTAAAGCTTAATGGTTAAGCCAAGGGCTTTGAAGTCAGATACCCAAGTTTAAATCTTGTCTGTGCTACGTGCTACCTGTGTGACCTTGAGCAGGTTACTTAACCTTTCTGCAACGGTTCCCGTACATATAAAAAAGGAGTTATATCTATCACATAGGGTTGGGTGGGGATTAAATTAGCTCATTTTCATACAGCGTCTGGTATAGTGTCTGGTGCACCGTGGTAAGACGCCCTCCTTGACTAAACTTCAGTCAGACTCTTCTGAATCCTCTTCTCCACTGGGCCTCAGACTTTCATGTTCCTCTTAGCATCACCTAGTTGTATCAAGAATCTTGCTAAATCAGTTCAGAGAGAATCCCCCCTCCAATATCTGATCAAATTCCTTATTCCCCACTCTTGGTATATGATCAACCTCCCCTGCCTACAGCAAGAAATCTATAAGGACTGTTCAGCCAGAATCCCCCGCTGACTGATGTTTCCTTCCTCTTAGTAATTTTGCATCCACTGACCCCCTACCCTGCTCCTTGGCAAAAATCCCCACCTGTCCACGCTCTATTTGGAACTGAGCCCAGCTCTATATGGGGGTGTTTTCCCTTATTATAATGCACCCTGAATAAAATCTGTTTTTACTGCTTTAACTGCTGGCCAGCTCTGGTTTTTCTTTAATAATTTTTGGTCCATGATTTAGATTTGGATCCAAACCACCATTGGACCCTCGGATACAATAACCAACTCTAAGCACACATGGAGACCTTTGTCTCCAGTCTGCTTGCTCGTTTGGGTATCTGGTGGTGATTGTGACTCCACAATCCAGTGCTCCAGATAAACGTCCACTGAAGCACAGTAAGGACAGATTTTGATTCTTCGGATTCTGATCATACAGTCTGAAGCTGGGTTAGAGGCCCAGGGATTTCTTTGTTTGAAAGGCACCTAGTGGGCTGGAAGTCTTTGTTTCCAGCTCTGTTGTTTCAAGCAGGGATTCATTCCCTGACTCCTGAGCTGGAAATCTCTTCCCTGGCTCTTTATGAGGCCTCTCTGTTCTCTCTATTTAAGCCTCCTTCTCTCATGGGAACTTCTCAGTCAACTGAAATACCCTCTTCACAAACCCCTGCTGAGTGTATGCTTTGCCACCACAGTCCCAAACACTGTCTGCTTTCTTTCTCACTGGAAAAACCTTACTAAGAACTCTCTTCAGCTGCAGTGGCCCTTCTGGGGCTCCTGGGATATCCCTAAATTGGTCCATGTAAGAAGAGCCCTAGAGCAAAAAGGAATAAAACTTTTGCGTGCACAGTGGTCTACTTATTTCATTTGGTATGAAGCAGCCAAAAAAAAAAAAAAAAAAAAAAAAAAAAAAACCACCCAAAAAAAAAAAAAAAAAAAGCAATTCAAACCTCCCTCAAATTACTGTGGCTCTTAAAAAACGTAAACCACCAAGAGCTCACCAAAGCACCTCCATATTCCCTTCCCAGCTCCCCTTATGGCCTTCTCTCCAAGAATGTCCTCCATCATCTCTACCCTAAGCCCCTCGACTACCTGTAACTATAAGTTTCCTGGGGTCCCCATCTTCTACACATGAAGCCCAGGGTCGGCCAGTACCCATCCCTAGTTGAGGCCAACAGAAGAGAAAGCATTTAAGCCTTGGTCTATGTCCAAATTATTCCATTGTCAAAACTTTCTTAACCCCAGGAAGGAAGGGGAAAGCTTTGTTGAAGAATTTAGAATCATTCTAGGAGTATATTCTCTGGAATTTGCTGATTTTTATCAACTTATCTGCATATTGTGTGTACCTGGAGATGCCTCCCCTTGGTTTAAAAAAGCCAAATGGACTATTTCTGAAGACCTTCAAGGGTCTCAGATTACCCCTAATTCCTTGAGGGGAGTAAGAGAGAAATTACTAGGAGCCATTCCTCAGATCTATCTCGTCAAAATTGATTGGTCATGTATCCAAAATTGTAAACGACAAAGGGAGGCAATTGTGTCTATCATCATCAATTAGAGACAACATGGAAAGATCATTCAGGGCTTCAACTGACTTCCCAAACAGCTTCTGCTCTGGCCACACGAGCTTTGTAAATAGTCTCAGGCTGCAGTTCCATGACACATTACAGAAAATAATATTAACTGGAAAAATGCATATATGCCTGGGCTCCAGACATTAGCCCAGCATTATGAAGATAGTATTAATATTTCAAAAAAATGGGAAAATACACAAGCTTATGGCCTTACAATTAAAACAGTTGGAAACACCTGAAAAATTTAACTCACAGCAAGCTCCACTATGGAGCGCTCCCATCGATCTGGACACATGCTGACATTATGAGGAAAAAGGATGCTGGACCCAGAATTGCCCAGCCCTCAAAAGGAGGGAAAAACCTCAGGTCTCCTCCTTACTGGAGAATTGTCGATTTTCCTCTGGGAAAGTAAATGTTCAATGCCCTCAGCTACCACTAGACTTACAAGAAGAAATGATGCCACAGGTTGAAGGGCACCCCAGTATGTTTCTCACTGATTCCAGGGCAATACATTCTACCCTTAACATCCCCTCATTTCCTGCACCCCTTCCCCAGAGTCACCCAATTGTGCCAGCAATGGGTTTTGATAATTTACCTCGTGACTTGCCTCCATCTTATCCTCGTATTTCTATGGGACCTCTTAAAGGTCAACGCAACTTTCTTCTCAACTCTGCTACCCCAGTAAACCTGTTAAGAAGGCATGTTCTCATGAACTGGGGTGTAACAATTCCTGCAGGACTCCCTCTATAGGTCCCTGAGTCTTCCCCTTCAGATCTATGTCCCCTAATGGTTTTGTCTGATTCCTTCAAGGGGGAATTCCTTTGCCTCCTTCAACCTATCACCTACTTCATTAAAGATTTAAATCAACTATTAGACAATCACTGTCCGTTATGGGCAAAAAGACTCCACCAATTTTGGATGTATACGAGATACAGAACCCATATAAAGTAGAAATAGATTCTTCTATGCCTCTTCCCAGGATTCCCCAATATCATTTAAAACCACAAGAACTTGAAGGACTTCCCCTAACAATGCAAGGTTTACCAGACAAAAAGCTTCCAGTACCCACTTCTAATCCATGCAATATTAAAAAGCCAAATGGGACCTTGATTTCTCTTGGTGCTAATCCTAATACCATCCTCTCTGTTATCTCTTCCAACATGCAATATCTCATAGTCATCAGCTTGTGTTCTGCCATTTTTTGGCAATTCCCTTCATAAACAATTCCAATACTTGTTTGTCTTCATCTGGGAAAATAAACAATACACCTGAACTGTTGTGGCCCCAGGATTTACTGAGTCCCTACATACTTCTCATGTACCCTAAATGCCTATTTAATGAACTTAAAATTCCCAAGAGACTCCACCGTAATCCACTATGTAGATAACGTCCTTCTATGCTCTGACAGTTATAACAATTCCCTTTGGACACTGAATACCTTCTTAAGGCAATAGCAAGAAAGGGCCAAGTGTTTCTAGAGACAAAATTCAATTATGTTCACTGTGTGTTTTATATCTAGGTCATGATATTTCAGGTGCAGGTAAAATTATCTTCACAGACTGAGCCTCTATTATTCAACATTTTCCTCTCCCTTGAAACAAAATGACAACTGAGAAGTTTCTAGATCTTGTGGGATACTGGGGGACATGGATACCTAATCTCTCTTTGATTGCCTCACCCCTCTATGCCATGATTAGGGAATCATCCCAGACCCACTAGTCTGGGATCCTCTAACCAAAGACACTTTCAAGAACGTTAAGGGCTCTCTCTCCTCTCACCGCCCACTCGTGGACTTCCCAATTACTCTCTGCCTTCCTTATGACTTTTCCTCATATGACATTAGTATTCCCATTCATTTTTCTCTCCCCAAATTTAGGAGTACCTCCTTCTCCCACTTCCCCACCCTTTTCCCTACCTTTCAGCAAGACTATTTCACCCACAGAATAGCCCAGCTGTAGCAAGAACCTCTCAGTAGAGAGAACTTTCCCCCCTCAATACCTGATCAAATTCCTCACCCCAACCCTTAGTATCTGATCACCCTGGCCTGCTTTCAGTAAGAATTCTGTTAGGTCTGTTTAACCACAATCCCCCTCCCCCTGTCTCTCTTCCCCCATTGTAATAGTTCCTGGATCAAATCTGTTTTTACCACTTTAACTACGTCCAGCTCTAGTGTTCTTTAAAAATTGTAAGCATTCAATACTTTAGAGCAGCAGTCCCCAACCTTTTGGGCACCAGGGACCAGTTTCCTGGAAGACAGTTTTTCCACAGGCGGAGAGTGGGGTGCACAGAGCTCAGGCAGTGATGTGCCACCTGGTTTCTAATAGGCTGCAGACCGGTACCAGGCCGAGGCCCGGGATAGGCCTGGGGCTTGGGGACTGCAGCTTTAGAGCAACTATCATTACCAAGGTTGTCAGTTTTACTATTAAACTAGAAAAAGCTATCTTGAGTAGGTTGGACCTGGTGTGTTGTTTAATATTCCTTAATTTACTTATATGTTTTGCTTCTAGTTTCCTCATTAGAAAAACCTGAATCTAGTTCCTCCCTCTACCTCCTTATAGGATCTTAAAAAAATCATTTCAGCAATTTGAAGACTGTAACACAGCTGGAAAACATTGCTGCTATTTCTATAATTCAGCAAATTATCTCCTATGGTATAGTAAATATTTCTTCTTCTGCTCTGTAAGAGTTAATTCATTTCTCATTGGTGAGAACTTTTCACAGGCTTATGAAGCTTATGGTGTTATAGAGATAACACAGATTTTGGTTCTACCTCTGCCACCTGCTAGCTGTATAATGTTAGGCAATTATAAGTTACCTCAGTCTTTTTTCCTTTTTTCCTCTTTTTTAAGATTGTAATAATGAGACCTGTCCTTCAGTCAATGTAAAATCATGTTGTAAATTATAAAATGCTAAGTATACATTATGATTATGTGCTACAATTATTTGCATGAAATTTGTACAAACTAGTTTGTGAAATTAAAAAAATCCATTTTATATGCAAATGTATCTCTGAATACTCATGGGAGTCCCTTTGAAGAGCGTTGACCACAATTATAAAAAAAGCAGGACATATGTCCTCCATCTTCATGTCCTAATCCCCTTCCCTGGAGCCATGAAGAACATTTTCTTTCTAGACCCCAGAGTATACAGCAAATTTCCCTAGGGGCAAGGTCAAGTCAAAGTTTCTAAATTTTGATTGACTGCATTGTTTTCAGGAAATAGTGCAATGTCAAAAATTCACAAAACAAGGACTAAATGGAATAATCCCAAATAATCTGCTGAAGCAACTGATTAAGCAGACCACTTTCAGGGTTGTCAGTAGATCAAAAGAAAGGTCAGCTGCATATCAAAAAAACCTACCGATTTCATCATCAGAGGACAATGGAGAGCTATCTGTTCTGGAATACAGGTGGTGGTGGGCCAGTGCGTTTGTTTTGTCTTTTCCATATTCTTCTACAAGGACTATACACAAACAGACTCAGAAAATAAGATTTGAGGGTCATCTGTCACCTGGGGCTGTGTGATCTACATAATTCTAACTGTATCTATTCAGTCAGGTATTAAATAAAAAACATCATTTCTACATTCCTAATGGGAAACTTAGTACAAATAGACTACTCTTATTAGCAATTAAAAAAAAGTAACACTTAGTGACGTTTCAATAATAATAGCTTACATTTCTATAGAACTTTTGTGTTTATCAAGATGATTCTTTCTGAACTCTTTATTATCTGTAAATTATGTAAACTAAATATATTTTATAAATGAGGAAACTAAGGTTTCCAGACGTCAAGTGAATACTGCAAAATTTTAAATGGAGAAAAGAAATGTACACATACAACCAACCATCAGTTATCCATTGCAAACATTCAACTATAGGCTGACACCCCACTGTCATTCTGTTGCTTCAGGGTCATCTGAAAGTCACACCTAACCACAGTTAAACAAATGTTTCTGATTCCAGTGAAAACTAGAGAAAAGTACTCTCTAAAGAAAGAGTAACTAATAAGTCACTCACATATCATTTATTTGGTTTCAAATTTACTGGGATTTTAGAATAATACAATGTGGCAAACTTGAAGTTAAAAGTCTGAACTGAAAAATACTAAATAATGTTTCAGCATGCTTTCAAATTGCCAGTTTTCTTCAGATTCCAACCTCTTACAATTTTCTAGGTGGGGACACGACAAGGAATTGGAGTAGAAAATCAGGAAAAAGGGAGTATGAAAAATGGAGAGGAAAGGATGCAGAACACACTATCGCTTATTAAACTGGAAACTTGATCTGAAGCTTTAGCACAGTTAGCTCTCTTGGCAGTTACAACCAGAATTTAAGAACTAAAACAGGCTTCAGACAGCATCTAGTACAGCCATTGTTGAGGTACAGTGGGCATAACCCCAAACTGCAGGGAGACTTAGGGAAATAACTGGAGTCCCTGCATTGCCTAGTTCATGCACCTCTCGTTCACTTCTGTAAACCCTATGTATAGCACAAAGCCTAGCAAACTGCGGCTGCTCAATAAATTTTTATTTGGCTGAACTGTTAAGAATTTTTTTTTGTAGTGTATGTTCATAATGACGTCCCTACCAGAGAACTGAAAGCTAATCTTACGATTTATTTCTTGTTAACTTTCAGTGACAAAAGAAGTTTAGCAAATTCCTATTGCTAAATACTATCACTTAACATACTAGTTAAGTAGAAGCCTTTAACAATTCAACCTGGAGGAGATGATCTGGGGGAGTTGTGTGGTAGGTAATCTTAATTGGTTAACTGTTCAGACAAGTATGCCTGATATTAAGGAAAGGATACATTAAAGGAGGAATTTCCAGCCTCTCACCTGGCACCCTTGTTTTAGAAAAGTCTACTTTATTCACTGACATAAATTTAATAAAAATCTACATAAAGTCATAAAAATTTATTACAATTCAAATGTAATTTGCTAAAATTTGAAGACAGAAAACACAGACAACCCTTCATTCACTAAAATAAAACATTTACTCAATCACATACTTCCAGCCTAATTTAGTAACCCTTAGAAGGTGGTCAACTTAGTTTCCACCCACTGGTAGAAAAAGAGCCAACATAAAACAAACCACCACCAGAAAACCACAGGAGCAGGCTGACTGATGTGGAATTCGCTAGTCCAACATGAATTGGCTCAGCTTGAATAAACTGGTCTTTTTGCTCGCAGGAAACAAGAGAAGGAAACTACAAACATCATCCAAGTCTACGGTCAGAGACTGCACAAAAGTTAGATGATCAGAGCTTCTAATTTCCTAGGGAGAGGCTTGCTCTTCTTCACAGATAAAGGAATTATGATTTTAAAAAACATTTTGAAGAATTAAATGCAAATTTATTTAACTTCTGCCAGACTAGTGTCATCCTATTTACTTATTTTCCCAGATTAATTTTCTGTCCTTTTTTTTTTTTTTCCCACGGTTTGCTTTTCTAGATTTCCTTATCTGGCCACTTTAACACACAGTGAGTATTTTCTAATATTGACTATTTGGATAGAATTTTAAAGATCTAGCTTGATCATCAAAAAGATGTCTAAAGATACTACTAATGGGGTTCAGGACATGCTACCCCAAGTATTCAGGGAACAGCAAGAGGAGGAAAATTACTCTCATTATCCCCTTTACCCTTTCTTCCCTGAAGCAAGTCATAAAACCTAGAAAAAATTCTCAGAACTCCCTCTGAATAAGACTATTCCAGAGATGGCTTTGAGGAAAAAATGTCCTTATCTCTGAAGACACAGGAATATACAGAAGAATATGAACAAATAGGCCTTGCTAAGTTTCCCCCTAGTTTATTACCATCAGATTATATCCACTTTATCCAATCATACTTCCCCATGACTGTCTACTTTTCATCAAACCTAAGCATAAAAGTAGTTTTCCCTGTGTCTTTCGTTTTTCATTTCCATGTGAAGAAGGTTCCCAGGTCACACAAAACTTAAATAAATTTGTATGCTTTTCTCTTGTTTATCTGTTCTGTGTTATAGGGCCTCAGTCATAAACCTAGTGATGGGTGAGAGAAAAAGTAATCTTTTCTCCCCTACGTTATTCATAACCTAGTAAAAATATGGCAGCAAGTCTAAGGTTTTGAGGAACTACCAAGATGACTGCAAAATATAACCCTTTAATCCTACAA
>NW_012148530.1:2651718-2680892 GCF_000956105.1 Propithecus coquereli | reverse complement strand
ATCTTTCAGTGTCAGAACATCTTAAATAAATAGCAAATGGACAATGAGTTACCCATGATCGCCCCCTAGTGGCTACTCATAGCAAATTAAAATACACATTTTTCTATCAACGTCAAAAAAGACAAGATCTTTAGCACACTTTTACTTCCACAATAATTATATTAATAAAATTAGCTCTAAAATAACTCTGAAACTGAACTGCTAAAGGATTAAATGATTTTCCCAAAGTCACAATAATGAAGTAAGATATTTCACTTATTGGATTATATGTTATATTCTAGTCATCTAAGCTTGGCTACATAACAGATGACCAAACGAAAAAATTACATAATATTTTAAAAGCTATCAATAAATGATAGAAAAATATATCATGCCCTGAAATGAAAAAGGTCATGAAATAAAGTTTTGAATTTCAGTGACAAGCCAGATTGTTCCTATACAATTTCAGGGGCAAAGAGAATAAATATGGATCTGTAGCCTCCTCTTGTAGGCAAGTGCTAGTTTCTTCTCTAAAAACTACTTCTGAAGGAGATCAAGAGAGAAATGTATCCAAAAAATAAAAAAAAATTAGAAAAATGTATGTTACGTGACAAATGGCTAATTTATTTTTTAAAGGAATTTACAAGGCCTTTTGGAGAAGTGGTTGATGATGCCAGGACTAAGGTAGGGAAAATACAGATGAGTCTGGAGCATCTTGTGGTGCCAGAGAGAGAGGATGTGCTTGAAAAGAGGAAGGAGGCGTGTCCAAAGGGCACTGGAACCAACCTGAACGAGCTCCCAGCAGCCAAAGCTGGAACAATTTGAACAATAAAATCAAAAACAGTAGTACTGGATTATAACCCACAGAATGAAATACATAACCACAAGTGTACCCTGACATAAATAACTGAATAAATAAATGAGGGAGAAAGGATAACTTTTCCTTACAGAAGAATTCCAATAATAAAAGTAGAAGGAATAAATATTAGAAAATAACCATCAGAACACCTTAGCAATACTATTTGCAGGTAAGATCCACCGAGGGATGCCAACTTTAGTGCGGAAACAGGATATTTACATAGTCTAAAATATCTGCCCTGAGGTATTTTGCGAGAAAATACAACTCTAGAGTGGAGAAACCCAGCAGATACCATCTTAACCAAGAGATCAAGGTTACTATCACCAGTAACAAGTTGATATCATACCTGTGATATTCTTGCCAAAACTGCACAGTCTCAATCTAATCATGAGAAAACCTCAGACAAACCCAGAGTGAGAGACAATCTACAAAAAACTGACCAGTACCTTTCAAAAGTATCTAGGTCATGAAAAGACAAGGAAAGACTGAGAAACAGGCACAGACTAGAAGAGATCAAGGAGACCTGACAACTAAATGCAACGTGGAATCCTGGATTAGATCTTAGAACAGTAGAAGGACATTAGTGAGAAAACTGCTGAAATGTTATTAATAAAGTCTGTAGTTAACAGTATCAAACCAATGTTAATTTGTTGATTTTGACAACTTTATAATCGTGCAACGTGTGAATTATTAGGAAAAGCTGGGTGAAAAGTATATGGAACTCTACTATGTTTGCAACTTTTCTCTTAGTTTAAGCTTTTTTTTTCACAATAAAAAGTTTATATACTGGGCGATGGACAAGCATCACCTCATTTCATTCTTGTAACAACTGTGCCAAGTAGTGTGATTATCCCTATTTTACAGCCTGGGAAATTGAGAGTTGGAAAGATTAAGTAAAAGGTACATGATAAGATATCATGTCAGGACTAAAATCTTATTATGACTTATTCCAAGTCTGTGTTCTTTCTACCATGTTATGATGAGCACATGCATATGCATTTCTCCACCCAAGAAACGCAGGTGATCTTTTCTGAAACTAGAGTAAAATTTTATAGTGATAACAATACTAAAAAACAGTAGAGGCAATTTTTAGAACCTAGTGGCAATTTTCAATTTGCTTAAGACAACCTTATTTGTTTGGCGGAGGGGGGAACAAATAAGGTTTTCTGTCTTATAATAATAAAGGGCAAATTACTATATATTTAAGTAAAGCCATTTTCACTTACTGTGACATCCAGCAAGTCTTGCAGAACTATACAAATTACAATACTGCTATGCTTCCCAATATGAAGTATAAAAAAGGTTGATTTGTAACAAATTCAACAGGCATAGGTTTTTTATTATATTGTTCAGAGATATCCAGTACAGAAAACTTAAGTGAATTTTCAGAATTGTCTTACTGGGTTTTTTCCCTAGCAATCTGCGTTACACCATTTACATATAAATATTATTTAATACAAAAGAACAGCATATAAAACCCTAGAGAAATATCTGAGAAATAATAAAATGTTCATGACAGAAGAGAAACACGTCTCCCTTTTCCCTTTTAGTAATGTTCCTAGTACTACCATAATGATAGGTTACTTCATCTTGTGAATTATGATAAAGAATCAGAATTAAAGCCTCAAAACAAAGTAGTTGCTTTCTTACAACCAAATGTAACTGAATTAAATTATTGATGGATTGTGTTCTCAGCAATGCAGGAAGATGGCTCTACCAAGGGAGGGCTGTGAGAACTTCCTTGTCTGGCTTCAGGTTATCTGTTTTCTTCTCAACTTCAATGTGATTTCTCATTAAGAAACTGAATTTATTTTGCCACAGTATTCTTTCGAATTAACTATACACTGGGGACATGCTAACAGAAAAAGATAACAAAACCAACCAGGAAAACGCATTTTTTTTCAATTCCACCAAACTAATAATTTTTAAAGCATATATTTTTAAATGTTAGAAGATGTTTTAAATAGCTTAACAAATCTCTCATAAATTCATTCATAGGAATTTAACTTAAAAATTAAAATATCAATGATATAATGAACATGGTCAAAAGAACAGTCAGGAAGAACAAGCTGCCTGCTGAGCATAGACTAAATCAGATAATTAGATATATTTTAAGATGTAGCAAAGTTTTGAAGTCTATAGTACCTTAATCAAGAAAAACAAAAATAAAATCAAACAAAAGACACAGATTGCATTAAACTAAGAATATTAAAATTATCTATATTTTATATATCAATTCTCACATCCTTCAAGAGTAAATTTTTTTTTCTTTAGAGTCTCACTCTGTTGCCCGGGCTAGAGTGTCATGGCATCAGCCTAGCTCACAGCAACGTCAAACTCCTGGGCTCAAGCAATCCTTCTGTCTCAGCCTCCTGAGTAGCTGGGACTACAGGCATGCACCACCATGTCCAGCTTCAAGAGTAAATTTTCAAACTACTTTGTAATTATTATCTATTTTCACAATATTGAAGTATGTAGGAGTAGTTACGGGTATTTGCTGATGGAGAGCTGTGTAACAGAGGCCTTCAAGAGCAAATCTGAAACTCTAGCCTAGATCTGTTGATTCCCTATCATTGAATCCTAACACCTTTCAGCTATTTACCATGTGTAGTGAAGGTTACAGAATAGCTTGCTGCAATGTATTAGAAAGAGCAAATACATCATAGTGTGTTTAGCACCAGTCTCCATTTTCATGTCTGTGTACATTTCAAAATTCGACAGATAAAAATCATCATTTGGTGCTATAGAAATTACTGTCTTACTTATTGACTCTATTATCTTGACAGACACAGAAGAGAAAAAGAGACCGAACTTGGGCTAAATCGTATGTTCATTGTCCTAGCCCTGATTTTTATCCATAAGGCAGGTAAAATCTCGGTGTACTGTTTATCCAGCAGGAGACTGGTTTTGGACATGTCACGCTTGAAGAGCCTATTTGGCATCCAAGGGGAGATATAGAATAGGCAGTTGGATATACGTGAGCCTAGAGTGAGGAGAGAGGTCTGGCTAAAGACTCCATGAGAATGCAAACTCCATAAAAACAGGGATTTTTCTCTATTTTGTTAAATTCTGTGCCTTTCAGTTCCTACAACGCTGCCTGGCACACACCAATAGTTCTATAAATATTAGATGGAACCATATGGAATTGCCATAACATCATACCATTTTGATCTACATAAATATTAATAGCAATTTCATGTGATTCTACCTAATACCTAATACATGAATGACAAACTGTAAATTCTTCATTTCATAGCCTCTCCTCTTGGCCTGAGCTAGAAAAAATTGCTGTCTTTCTAGAAAAAGAATAGAGCAGAGTGAGTGGAGGATCCTAAGGGCGGTCCTTGCTCCTTTTTGGACCTCTTGGGTCTCAGGCTCCCTCTTTCCTGCCTAGTGCATTATAGCCATTGAATAAACATTTATTGTTGGTGGTGATGACAGAAATTATCTTTTCCTAATATTTCCCATAAGTAATTATTAGAAAATGAAGAGTAGCTACTTGCAAATTATATAAGGAGTTAACTTTAAATACATTTACAATACTTTTCTCCGTACTAAAATCACCATTTTATAGCTAAAATAACTGAGTAATACAAGGATTATTTCTCCAAAGCTATAGCAGAAGAATAGGTAAATAAACTCAAAGTCCTGAAGTCCCTTGTCTCTGCTACCAACTATACAGAAATATTACATATGTATATGGATAATAGGTCTTCTCCTATGCTATTTAATAACATTAAGGCATCCCCAGCCTTAATTTAATGGTTTTTCTATGCTATGTCACATTTAGAAACTTTTGAAGAAAAATCCAATTGCTTATCATTTTACCTGGATAGTTTACCTGAATAGATCATCATGCAAAACACTTGTCCTCCAGAAACACATACACATAATCTTTAAAAACATATGAAAAATGCTTTAAATTACCATATTGCTACAGAAAATTTCTGTAGTAATCTTTTTTATCATCTTATAAACTGAGCATTTACTAGAAATTACTTTCTGTTCTGTTTTACAAAGAAAAGCTGTTCCTGAAGTAAGACCTCTTAGTATATATTAATTCGAACTTAATCATTTAAACAGCAAGATAGCAACAAAAAGCGACTAGGGATAGCTATGCAAATCTAAGCATGGCACTCAGATATGGTAACATCTAGGATCACAAGTCTACTAGCCACTTCATATGTAGATTTATTTTCTTTAAAATTCAAAAGCTGCTTCTGATGTCCTGTATAGCAGACAGTAATGAGAAAAACACCACACGTAAAATTACAGGAATAATAATATTTTGATGTGTGGCTTTAAAGAGTAAGTAGCTGAATACTAATAATCCCACATCAAGTGGATACACTCATTTCTAAAGAAATAAAAGCGCAATATAACTTTTGAAACTTAAGTAGTAGTAGATAATGACAGCCCTTTCACCAAGCAGCTACAACATTACATGATTTGTAAAAAGGCAGAGAGAATTTTTGTTTTATCTTATAATACCAAACAATTCACATTTCACAAAATTTGCTGCTCTGACTTGCTTAAACAATGAGTGTTACCCCATCACATGGTTTAGGTTGTTCTTCCTCAGCTACATTAAATCCAACCCAGACAGTGATGGCAGAGACATTTCTTATTCCCTTAAATCTCTCTGCCTTATGCCCACTATCCTGGATAGTGAGGATCTTCAAAAATTATAAATTAAATTCCACAGGCATGCACACAAAATTGCATATAAATGTATAATGAACTGTTAAATCTCAACTCTTTAAAGGTTCAGAGGATCATTATCTACTCTTCCCTTATGTTATGAAAACATCATGTCCCACAAACCTGCAAAATTAAGCTAACCGACCAACAAGCACAAGCTGTTTAGCTCTTAAATTGAGGTGACACAGTGTGCAAAGGAAAGTCACCTTAATTCCACTAAGGGGAAAAAAAATGCACTAAAACTCATCTCTCTCAGCTGAGCCTTCATTCAATATTGAAACAAGTAATGTCAAATTCCATGGTTTGGCTGCTGCTCAACACTATTCCATTCAATTGGGGATTGAACAAAGCAAAATAAAAAGGAGCTTTAATCTATCCCTTTTTTCTTTTTTTGCTAGACTACACTGACAGCAGCTTGTTCATTAATTAAACTATTTTTCCTTAAAGAAATAGACTGTGGAGTACTATATCGGACACTGGAGGAAGAAGGCAAGAAATAAAAGGCATGACTTAAAAAAATCAAGATTTTAAAATTCTAGAGATGCAAAATATTCATGAATGATAAAACAAATAGAAACATTTCAAAAAACACGAAGTAAGATAGTAAGAATTTAACACATACAGGAATTGACAGAGAGGCGGGACCAGGAGTGAGTGGGGGTTCCTCTCACAGATTCTGCATAAATCAAGACAGCTTCATCTTGATGACTGAAAGAGTTCATGTGCATTGCCCATTTTCTCTCAGCCACTGAGGAGATGGGGTTATGAATTTAAGTCTTTAGAGACTATAAACCTAGTTAAAAATCTAATTTGCCAAATTTGCTGGAATCCTCAAAAACAATTTTTGGTTTTGTGAGCCTGACTTCCATTGTGTTACATACATAAGAAGAGAATGTATTCGTTTCTGTTTTCATTCTAATAACAAGCAGGGTAGAGATCATGAGGAAAATACATAATTCTTATTCATTACCTTACTGATATGTAGGAACTTTGCTTTGATAATAATTTAAAGAAGATATGTCATTTCTAATTTTGCCATCTTAAAACTCAAAATAATAATGCTATAAAATTCTAAGTTTATACAAAATCTTTTGACATAAATGACAGGTGTTCTAAAGGGAAATGACTGAAAGGTAGAAAAGATGGGAAAATGCTTTTCATGTATTTTTGATACAGGTTTTTGATACCTTAATACAAGGAAAGTACAGGAACACAGGTATTCGTTATTGGTTTATCATTATGTAAATCAAACAGATTTTCTTTTCCAATAAAATTCTATGTGTAAATTACCAATGTGCATATCTTGAGGGCAAAATGATTATAGAAACAACACCAACTTGATGGTAACCTCGATAAAAAATGCTCCTTAGCTTACAAACTGAAGATTAAGAAACTTTACACACTTTTCTAAAGTCTCTCACTAAAAACTGGTGACCATTAGAAATTTATCTTCTCATCAGACATGAAACAGTGATTCCAAATTTTTTTGTTTTGCTTAAGTCCTAATAACTATAAAAACGGCCTCAGTCCCATTTTGTAGGTAAGAGAACTAAGTCTCAGAGAAATAAAGCAACTTGCTTAATGAAGGCTGCACAGCCAGTCAGTGGTGAAACTGAGATCTGAATTCAGGTCTGAGTAACTAAAGCACTTGCTCCGAAATGTTATTTTTTAATCAAATTAATATTTTACGAATATAAAATTTAACCAGCACCTAACAATATTTTCAAAGTATGATTATTCCTTCTATTTTCTCAGATTGAAAAGTAGACATCACTTATTTTTTTCTAGATCATACTATCCTATCTGAAACATACATTGTTTACAGTGTGAATAACTATACCAAAAGTTATCTGTTTTGTTCTAAGATTGGATTTTGTGTAAATAAAAAGTTAAATCAATTTTGCTAACAGAAACACCTACAACATTTCAAAACATTCTGCAAAAACTGTGATGAGATTTGATATTCTGAGAGTGTAATAAGTAGTTACTGTGAATTAAGAATATGAAATACAGTCATGGTGGCACATTTAGCTCTTAATTATCACATAGGACAAGATATTTTCTTCTTTCAAACAAAAATCTCAATGTTTTAATTGTAATCATGCAATTAATTTAATTCTTGAAAACAAGTTGAATGGCATAGTTTATTTCCCTCCTAATAGAACTGCAGTTTTACAGGAACAAGGCTGACAAGAACCTTTATAGTTTATGTAGGACATCCTGGAAAGCCATGTAATACATTTTCATTAGAATCCCCAGAAAAGGATCTATCCTTTCAATGTTAAATACCTAAGTATTTTACATACTAACAATCAGAAGAATTATCTTAATGTTAGTACCTATAAACAGCATTGTTTTTCTAAGAGAAAGCCAGCAGAATATAGAGATCTGGGATAGCTAAGATTATTGACAGTGAGTGGGAAAATAAGATCAAGTTCGTGAATTCTAAAAGGAAATTAAAACATTTGCTAATTAGGTGATCACAAAAGAAATAAAAATAATTTCCTCTTCTATGACACTGACAAGGCATTAAACCAAAAAGTTGGAACAAAGGCATTTGGCTTTTAATATAAACCTATATAAAACAGCACAGTTTTAAAAAGGCTTATTCATAGCTCTTTTACGTCAGTTAACTTTGATTCCTAACACTTTCTTAGACAAGTGTTTCTATTACCTTTCTTAAAGATATCTCCATGGCTCAGCAGCTGCCATGATGAGTTAACAAAGTAAAAAGATGGTTTCTCATGTACACACAATTCATTTCCACATCCACAAGAAAATAATGGGCAAAAATAACTAATAAAGTTAACCAAAGTAAGGAGTGAGAACTGAAATAAAAACTGAACGTTGATAAATTCACCTTTGAATTCACAGGCAGAATATAAACTTCAATATATTTTTCTCATTCAATTATAATTTTACTTCTACAACTTTATGTTTCAATTCTGTCTTCAAAAAAGTTTGAGTAATGAACATAGTAGGTGAGAGCATTCAGGGAAAAAGGAAAGATCCTAAGTATAAATGAAATCTAGGCTTAGAACTTCCTTACTTGTTGTAGTTTTCAATGTTTTGGTTTCAAGAAAAATCAACATTGTTTACTTAATTTTGCAACACTGATTTTTTTAAAACTAATCCCATTACCTTAAAAAAATTATTAGCAAATGATACTCTCCACAAATGCCACATATTGTTAATATTTATAACTTCCTCCTTCTACCAAAAAGGTTCATTTACTTTCTTTTACATTAATATGCACAAAATGAGTATTTGTTAACTAATAATAACTTTCTAGAAGTAAATAACAGCTACCACGGATAGAGTGCCTGTATGTGCTGGACAGTGTGTCAGGCACCCGACAGACATTTTATCATCCCTGTTCCTCACAAGAACCCACACAAAAGAGATGATTATTCCCACATATTAATACAAATGAGGGCATGAGACAGACAGACCTTGGTGAAGGTAAGTATCTTGACCAAGATCATAAAATGAACAAAGTCAAATCTTAATAGACCCAGTCACCACTGTACTCCCTCATAACCAATACAGCTCATCCTAACTTTGGTGCAATAGTAATCTGTACTTTAGAAAGAATTTCCACTTCCAGGAAATATTCTCAATTCTGGATCCTCACAAAAAAGCAGATATTATACCCTTCCTTTTGTTGAGGAGAAAACAGAGGCCCAAAGAAGGTAAATAACTTTTCAGAGCTTGTAAGGTGGATACAAGGGTCTGGCCTGCGGCCTTCAGCCTTTAAATACAGTGCTCTTTCCAACACTTGGGATTTGCCAGTATAGTTGAAAGGATTATTGGTAGCAAAGTACCTGGACAGTACACCCCTTGAAGACTTTAATATCTCTCTGATCTTCACATTTAATAACAGTTACTCACCATTTTTATTATTCCCTTAATATTTTTGTAAGAATAGAATTCTCTATATATTTTCCTTTGATAATTAAAACTGTAAAAATGGAAAAGCTCTGATTATTGCTCCTAATTTTATTCTAGCTGAACTTTCTACAATGATATTTCATTCTCAAATATAGAAATGCTGGGGCATGTAGTGAACAAATAATACTGAAAAGTCGGTTCAAGGAATAAATGGAGAATTAAGAGTTTTTTGTTTTTTCCATAAAATATTTATACAGAGGCCTGCAAACCTGCAGTTCTGTACATGGTATCTCTTTCTACCTCGGGTCAAGTGATATAATCTGACATAAATAATGAGGGGAAAGACCCGATAAAAGAATGGTTAGAATCTTTACAGTGACAAAACCAAGTTACTCACTGCATTTGAGTCATAGCGTAACAAATCAAATTACTGGTTACACACCCATACAATTACCTACCTAGAAAATTGAACTAAGTACATCCATTCTGATTCACATGGCCAAGCACTTTCAAATACTCAGAAAAATTTTAAATGATATAGTTCATATATTTATGCAACTATCCTTTTGAACATGGCTGGAAAGATACTTTTTGAGCCATACTTAAAAAGTCAGATACTTTTTGACAACTCAGGAAATATACAGTGAAAAGCCTTCCATAATATTCTACAACAAATCAGAGAAGAAATGCCTATGAACAAATAGGAACAGTCTATGATCAAACTAAATGCATACACGTACCTTCGATCACATCTTAAGACATCAGCCATGAAAAAATAATGGAAAATGATAGTTATAGGTAGACTTCACTGCAGTATATCTGAAAAAATATGATTCCCCCTGCTTTATAAATGATGAAAAATGCCCTCCTAAAAGGATCTTTTAAAATATGTGTATTAAAAATCTCCCCAAATATGCCTAAGATATGATTATAAACACAATTTAAATGAAGTGATATCATCTATCATTCTAACAAGTAAGTAACTGAAGACTGGGAAAAAAGGCATAGGGCATTTTGTTTTCTCACATATTACACAGTAAAGTATTTCACGTCCTGTTGAATGTTTGACAATACATTTAACAGCATTCCCTATTGCACTTAGGGCAAAGCTTTAAGACTCCCAAGAGAAGTGCAGATGCTCCTCGACTTATGATGGCACTATGTTCCGATAAACCCTTTATAAGTTGAAACTACCCTCAGTCGAAAATACATTTCATACACCTAACCTACCAAACATCATAGCTCAGCCTAGCCTACTTCAAACATGCTCAGAACACTTACATTAGCCTACAGTTGGGCAAAATCATCTCACACAAAGCCTATCTTATAATAAAGTGTTGAATATCTCCTTAAGTTATTGAATACTGTACTGCAAGTGAAAAGCAGAATGGTTTCACGTCATCATAAAGTTGAAAAATCATCAATCCTACCATCAAGAAATTCAAACATAAAAAATCTAAACCACGGGTTGGGGGAGGGCATGGGTATATACACACCTAATGGGTGCGGTGCGCACCATCTGGGGGATGGACACACTTGAAGTTCTGACTCAGGTGGGGCAAAGGCAATATACGTAACCTAAACATTTGTACCCCCGTAATATGCTGAAATTAAAAAAATTTAAAAAAAAGCCTAAACCACAAACATTCAGATTTCATACATCTTTTCAACCGATATCCACAAATTCACAATTACTACAATATTTCTAATGTTTGGTCTGGATAGCCAGTAGAATTTTACTTTTGAAAAGCTAAATGGCATTGAGTATTTATTATATGCAAGACACTGTGTAAGCACCTTCTTTATATTAACTTCATTTAATCCTCACAACAACCCGTTAAGATAAATACTATTAGGATCCTCGTGTCTCAAATGAGGAAACTGGGGCATGGAAAGGTTAAGTAACTTGCCAAAAGTCAGGTTACAAGTGGTAGAGCAGGAATTTGAATCCAAGCAATTTGATTTCCAAGCACTTAATTGCTCTGAAAAACTATCTCTATAGCTCATCCGATAAAAACTCTTTCCTGAATTTAGTCTGAAAACAAAACAGAAAGGAAAGGGGCTTTTCCTAAATCAACCTATTTCTCATCCTTTAACTTATAAAGTAACATAATAACAAAGAAAAACTTGTTAGGATGTCAATTCACTCACTCCCATTGGCACTGCATATGAGATGAGAACTGGTACCAAACACTTGGGTTTGATTTTGAGTTAAGGCACAGGGTTTAGAACTTTAGGCAATTCATTTAATCTTTTTTTTTTTTTTTTGAGACAGAGTCTCACTGTGTTGCCCAGGCTAGAGTGCCGTGGCGTCATCTTAGCTCACAGCAACCTCAAACTCCTGGGCTCAAGCGATCCCTCTGCCTCAGCCTCCCGAGTAGCTGGGACTACAGTCATGTGCCACCATGCCCGGCTAATTTTTTCTATATATTTTTAGTTGGCCGATTAATTTCTTTCTAATTTTAGTAGAGAGGGGGTCTCGCTCTTGCTCAGGCTGGTTTCGAACTCCTGAGCTCAAACAATCCGCCCGCCTCGGCCTCCCAGAGAGCTAGGATTACAGGCGTGAGTCACCGCACCGGCCTCATTTAACCTTTTTTGAGACTCAATCCCAATCTACAAAATGGGATTCAAAAACATTGTCTCCTTTACTAATTATATTTCTGGGGAAACCAAACACCCAAGATGATTAGGCAATGTGCCTTACAAAAGAATTCCGGCTAATAAATTTGTAAATGAAAATAAATGATTTAAGAAAGATCATTCAGTGGATAAACTATTAGATGGAAAACTGATGAGGAACTTGACAAAGGAGGGTTCAGGCTACTGCTACCCAGCATGCCTCCTGATGTGACATAATGTGGAAAAGAAAGTACCACTTATGAAGGATTCTTGCCAAACAGGTTGAACCTGAAACTACATAAGTCTTTAGAGCCATTAACAGGAAAAATGGGATATACAGTAACAAATTAAATGACACAAGAAAGAAAACAAATAAATCCAGAATGTGAAACATTTTATAAAACTGGCTCATTTCTTCAAGAAGTTAATGGGCTTAATAAACAAAAACAAAAAAGGGGAGATAAGGGATTATTATTAAGAGATTTATGAGACAACAGTAAAATGCAACATGTGGCCTCATGTAGATACTGGTTCAAACAAACCAGATGTAAAAACAAAAACAGAACATTTTTTAGGCAATTGGGGAAATCTGAAGATGGCCTGGGTATTACATGTTACCAAAATTTATTTTTAATTTTGCCAAGTGGTAAGATAATGGTATTATAATTATGAAAGAAAGTGTCTATATTTTCTAGAGGTGCATACTGAAATAAGTAGGCCTTTGTGATGGTTAATTTCATATCTGTCAACTTGACTAGATAATGCAGTAGTGGGGGTGGAGATATTTAGTTAAACATTATTTCTGAGTGTCCGGGTGTTTCTAGATGAGAGTTATATTTGAGTCAGTAGGCTCAATAAAGCAAATTGCCCTCTCCGATGTGGACGGGTATCATCCAATCTGTTGAGTACTTGAATAGAATAAAAGGTGAAGGGAGAATAAAAAGTGGAGAATTCACCCTTTCTGCCTGACTGCATGAGCTGAGACTTTGGTCTTCCGCTCTCAGACTGGGATTTACACCACTGGCTCCCCTGGTTCTCAGGCCTTTGGATTCAGACTAAACTATACCACTGGCTTTCCTAAGTCTCCAGCTTGCAGACAGCAGATTGTGGGACTTCTCAGCCTTTATAATCCCATGAGCCAATTCCTCATAATAAATCTCTTTACATACAGTGTTCTTTGCTGGGTTGATATGGAGAAAATTCCAGCCTTGTATGTTTATGCATTCCCTCCTCCTTCTCTCCCCAAATAAAAAACATTCCTTGGTTGTAATGTGTAGAAACATGTAATATATTGTTTCCTTTGAGCTATTTTATTAAAACTCAGGGAACTTGAAGTAAAATAACAATAATAATATGAAATTATAATTTTTTTACCTCCCTTTTTTTGGCTTGTTTACTTTCATTATAGGCTTTTACATTTAGCAGAAAAGTAACTACCTTGAAGCTATGAAATGATTTATTCACTTTAGGGAAAACATTACAAGACTACCAGACCCTACTTTGTGGGTGGTTTTGTTTTTATTTATGAGAAGCTACACTAGAGAAAATCCTTGGCAAATGTTAAAAAGAAAGGCTGTGAAAACCTTTGGTGGCTAAATTTCCTCTCAAATAATAATAAAAATGTAGAATTTATAATAGGGGTCAGTAAATTTTCTTTAAAGAGCCGGATAGTAAATATTTTTGGCTTTCTGGATTATATGGTTTCTGTTGCACTCACTCTGTCGTTGCAGCATGAGAGCAGCCATGAACAAATGGCCGTGGCCGTGTTATTATCAACAAAACAGGAAGCCGTCTGGATTTGGCCTGCAGGCTGGCCGTGTTTTGCCAACTCCTAAATTAGAACATGGATTCCTTAAATTTTTTCTTTGTTCATTTTTTTAAACTGACATTCATCAAGTACCTTATAGGAGCTTTAGCTACTTTGATACGCTTTTTATCAATGATCATCACAATAGCTTATGAAACAGGTGGAGAAAATACTTCTTAAAATGTTAACATTTTGAAAAATTTCAAATGTATACAAACACAAATCCTCATATATCTATCACCATACTAAACAATTATCAGTATTTTTCTACATTTACTTATCCCTTTTTATGCTTTGTATTTTAGATGAATTTTTAAAAGCAAGTTCTAGACTAAGTCATGTGATGCTGTATTAGTCAGGGTTCTCCAGAAACAGAATAAATAGGAGATGGGGGGGAGGGTGGAGAGCGAGCGAGCACACAAAACCAAATTTAAAGGTTTCCTGGCTCCTATTATAAATTCTACACTTTTACTATATTTGAGAGGAAATTTAGCTTCGAAAGATTTTCACAGCCTTTCTTTTTAAAATTTGCTAAGGATTTTCTCTAATCTAGCTTCTGACAAATAAAAACAAAACCACACACAAAGTAGGGTCCTGTAGCCTTGTAATGTTTTCCCTAAAGTGAATAAATCATTTAATAGCTTCAAGGTAGTTACTTTTCTGCTAAATCTATAAGCCTATAATAAAAGTAAACAAGTCAAAAAAGCAAATAGGAAAAAGAAAATTATAATTTCACATTACTATTATGAATATTTTACTTCATGTTCCCTGAATTTTAGTAAAATAGCTCAAAGGAAACAATATATTACATGTTTCAACATACTACAATGAAGGGATGTATTTATCTGGGGAGAGAAGAAGGTGATGGTGTAGACCAGTATTGTGGCAACAGGGACAAGACAATAATGACACAGGTATGAGAGAAAGGAGTTAAGTACAAGGCTGAGATTTCCTCCATCACCAATCCAGCAAAAAACACTGTAAACCCATAGGCCATTTTTTCTAACTGTAAACTTCTGTATGTTTTGGATTAATAGTTTAAACATATTCTTTGGCAGCCTTCAACTTAACTTACATCACCTTCAGGTACATCCAGGAGCTGATTAGTAATTTAAGACCCGAGAAAAGCAATGTTTCAGAGGGAAATGGAGACATGAATGAGTTTAATATGCAAGTACACTAGCTAAAGGGCATAATTAAAACTACATCACTCCTTTAAATTTACATAATTATGTCCCAAAGACATTCTCATTAGTATCTTTTACTTTGCCACTAAACCAGAAATGGCCTCATGTCTACTTGGTAAATAAATATAAAATTAAAAAGTTAAGGTATATACAAATCAGATAAAATGTTTGTAAAATTCAATGAGTCAGCTTCCCTTTTTGAGAATGTATTAAATCTACCACTCAACCATCATTGCTAGTGAGTCTAAAACTATTATAATATCAGTAGGAGACCTTATGACCCAAATTTCAGAGGGGAAAATAACCAGAAAGGTTTAACAAACTATTTTTAATTTTAGAAGAGAGAAAGCTGCTTTTTCAACACTAACTCAAGTAGAAATCTCTACTAACCAGCACTCCCTTCACTATGCAATGATAACTGATGTTCCTAATGATCAGCCTGAAGCATTTCCAAATCCTGAAGTTCGTTCTAAATCATTAAAAAGCTGAAATTACGTTCAGTATACTTTACGGTGCACTTCATTATATTCTCATTATTTTAAGACTAGCAATATATTTAGGATATACAGGGCAACTGTCCATCAAGAGGCTATTCTACTCAAAATCAGACATTCATAGGAGCTATACGGAAAAGCTCTTATATTATGGTCAATTGACTATACATGGGGGGAATCACTTCTTTCAAAATGTGGGGCATAAAACTCCAGGGGGTATTAGAGATTCTGTCCTAGGGCTTAAAAGAATTTTAAATCCCCCTTTAGAAAAAATATTGGCCCATTAGTGTCTCTTCTACTTCCTGTGTCTAATGACACTGAGCAAATCCTCTGAGACAGAAGCTGGAAGAGCAATTAGAAAGCTATGGCAATAATCCACATAAGAGATGGTGATGGTGTGGACCAGTATTGTGGCAATAGGGACAAGGTGATGACAATACAGGTATGAGAGAAAGGAGTCAAAGACCAAACACATCCAGGTTTTTGATCTGACCAACTGAAACAACTGAAGTCCTTACCTGAGATGGGAAAGACTATAAGGAGTTGGTTTGAAGCAGGGTACTAGATGAGGAGCTCAGTTTTAAACACTTTAAGCATGAGATGCCTATAAGCATTATTGTGTTTGTATAATCTAGAATGTAAGAATCATAAGTAGGCACTTGGATATCTGGGTCTGGAGCTCAAGGAGAAGGTTAGGCCGAAAAATATACAATTAGGATTAATCACCTTGTAGATGTATATAAAGCCATAGAAAGGTGAGATCACCTAAGGAGTATGGATATAAAATAAAAGACTAAGATGTGTCCTGGAGCACTAACCCATTCAAAAAGAATGCAATATACACATGCCTCATTGTATTGTGTTTGCTTTATTGCACTTTGCTGATATTGTCTTTCACACAAATTGAAGGTTTGTGGCAACCTGCATAGAGCAAGTCTCTCACTGCCATTTTTCAAACAGCATGTGCTCACTTCGTGTCTCTGTGTCACATTTGGGTAATTCTTCCAGCATAATTATTATATCTGTTATGGTGATCTATAATCAGTGATCTTTGATGTTACTGTCATAATTGGGGGCATCACAGACCACATCCATATAAGATGACAAACTTAATAAATGTGTGTGTCTGACTCCTCCACCAACCAGCCATACACTCGTCTTTCTCCCTATCTTTGGGCCTTCCTATTCCCTAAGCACAACGATATTGAAATTAGGACAATTAATAACCCTACAATGGCTTCTAAGTGTTCAAGTGAAAGGAAGAGACACTCATCTCTCACTTTAAATCAAAAGCTAGAAATGATTAAGTTTAGTGAAGAAGACACATCCAAAGACAGATGAGCCGAAAGCTAGGCTTTTTGTGTTGGTTAGCCAAACTGTGAATGCGAAGAAAAAGTTATTGAAGGAAATAAAAATGCTACTCCAGTGAACACACGAATGATAAGAAAACAAAGGAGGCTTATTGCTGATATGAAGAAAGCTTGAGTGTTCTGGATAGAAGATCAAACCAGCAATAATATCCCCTTAAGCCAAAACCCAATCCAGACAAGGCCCTAACTCTCTTCAGTTCTATGAAGGTTGACAGAGGTGAGGAGCTGCAGAAGAAAAGTCTAAAGCTAGCACAGGTTGGTTCATGAGGTTTACTGAAAGAAGCTGTCTCCATAACATAAAAGGTGACGCAGCAAGTGGTGATGGAGAAGCCGCGGCAAGTTATCCAGAAGATCTAGCTAAGATCATTCACGAAGGTGGCGACACTAAACAACAGATTTTCATTGTAGATGAAACAGCCTTCTATCGGAAGACGATGCCATCTAGGACTTTCATAGCTAAAGAGGAGAAGTCAATGTCTGGCTTCAAAGGACAGGCTGACTTTTTTTGCTAGGGGCTAACACAGCTGGTGGTTGTAAATTTAAGCCAATGCTCATTTACCATTCCGAAAATCCTAGGGCCCTTGGGAATTATGCTAAATCTACTCACCTGTGCTCTACAAATGGAACAACAAAACACGGATGAGAGCATATCTGTTTACAGCATAGCTTACTGAAGAGTTTAATCCCACTGTTGAGATTTACTACTCAGAAAAACGATTCGTTTCAAAATATTACTACTCAGTGACAATGTACCTAGACACCTAAGAGCTGAGCTCTGGTCTGATTCCAAAGTCTACATTCTCCCCACCACACTGCCTTCCAAAACAGGTTGAACTGACGTACTCAGGAGACTAATGTTTATTTATTTGTTAAGTTTTGTGAAAAATTTACAAGTATCCAATAAATGTTACCCTACAAAACATGGTCTCTGCCCCTCAAAGAGCTTATAATTAATTGGAAAGTAATTCAACAGTTGTATTGTAATGAAA
Source organism: Propithecus coquereli (assembly GCF_000956105.1). Classification (NCBI taxonomy): domain Eukaryota; kingdom Metazoa; phylum Chordata; class Mammalia; order Primates; family Indriidae; genus Propithecus; species Propithecus coquereli. The sequence continues at coordinate 2,662,996 of NW_012148530.1, read as the reverse complement.
TGGAAGTTATATCCTTCTAGTATAGACTATGTTCTCTGAGGTCAGAAGTCATATCTTGTGCATATTCTTTTTCACTCACAGTTCCTAAAACATTGGTTTATATATAGAATTTAATTAATATGAATATGTAAGCTCTTCTTATTCAATAAAATTGTATTTCTTTCCAAAAATGAGGATCACAGGCTTTTTTTGGTCCCACTTAAGACACTTCAGTAGAATAGTTAATTCTGCTAGGTTTTTCAGCAATAGCTGTTTCTCTCTTTCAATTTTGTTTGTATTTTTCATCTTTCTAAATGAAGGCAATACCATCAAAGCATTTCTAGAGTTTGTGGTATGGCCTAACAGACCGAAAGATCATATGAATTCCAGATTTCCACTTAGTAAGAAATTCAGTGACATTCATGATATTTCTTTGCAAAATTCAGATAATAATAATGCCTACTCTCATATGATGAGTTCCTGAAGCTTAAATAAGAATATTTCATAAAGTGCCAGGCGTTTTATGTAAAATAAAAATGGCTTGACACATGTAGGTCCATTTTTAACCAATGAATACACCTATTAAGGAAAGAGAAGGTTCAGAGCATTCTCTCCTATGCAATGAGGCAGGTAGGGAGAATATGAAAACCTTAAGATAGAGTCCCTGTTATTTAGACACAAAATCTAGTTGGGAATAAAAGAGGTGTTAAGGGAGAAAGTCACTGCTGGCTACAGTATTCAGACAAAGGTTAACACAAAGTCTGGGCCTTATGTGATAAACGAGTGGCTTAAACTAAATCTAGTCCATCCCCAGTGTACTAAAATTAATTCCATCTAGCTGCCCCTTGATTATTTAGAATTCTCTGCCCCCATGAGAAAGTACAATTTCTTCCTTTTCTATAGGAGAAAAATAAATTTATGCATACCACAGGTAAATTAAAATTATATTTTAAAAAACCATAAAGCTTTATGAATGACTGTGAATGTGAACATCTAAGTTTAACAAAATAGAGCTTTTAAAACAATATTTACATGTAAACAAAATGTGCCATGTTATCCATAAAAAGGAGTTATCATTACTGGTTGGAATGAAATACAATAGTTTTAAATAGAGATTAAATGGCTTTATCACAGCATTATTCAAATTGCATCCTTTATGTAAAAGTCCTCGAGGCACAATCAATAAGTTAATAATTAAAATATATAAAACCATAGCAGATAATAATCTTCATAAAATTATGTTAAAATAATGTTTAAGTGTTGGCTTGTCAGAAAGGGCCCATTAATAAAGACAGATTTATTTTGTACTATTCCTAGAAGGTCCATAAATTGGATAACAACAGTAAGAGACAGAGAATGCCTCACCTAAGGTGCTGTGTGGAAACTGCAGAAACATACAGCCTGAACTTGTGTGTGGCCAAGGTAAAGCTTTGCAAGAGATAAGGAAGCAAGAATGAAGGACAAAAAGTAGCCTTGAGTACTATGACACTCTTGAAACTCTAAGGACCACACCGCAGTGTTTCTGCAGTCACGTCAGTAAAGAATGACAATACCAAACCTCAAAGCAAGTAATGGAGCCTCAAGGTTTTCATGGTAAGTTATATGCAGGCATACCACGAATTAAGAGAAAGTGCAACCAAAGTGCATGTAACATTGGCACAAAAAAAAAAAAAAAAAAAAAAAAAAAAAAAAGAAGGACCAGGTCTACCTTTAAAGACAGGAAAAAATGGGACATTTCCTGGAAAAGCAAGGGAAAGATTTCATGATCTCTTCTTGAATTACCTTGAGAGAGATTAATCTCATTTAGTGAATATTATATTCAAATATACTAATTAAAATGACTATGTCGTGGACTTATTTTTTTTATAATAGAGATTTTCAAGGGGCACTTTTAAAATATTTGTTAAACTGAAGATAGACATAAAAGCATAATTGTGATAAAACTCATATCCAAGAGAATTAAGCAATATACATTTTTTCCTTTGTTCATGAAAAAAACATGTCTATAATATAATCTAAAAACATCGAAGTAGAAAGCACAACTCATCTTCAAATGAGTTTACCAGGATTATCATTTATCTAAATTACAAAGTAACTATATTTAAACAAAAATGCCTTTAATCTACACATTTCCTATGGAATGTCAGTTTTTACCATTCTGACTTTATCCTTACATACGCATAACTGAACAATATGACTTAACCACTACCTAAGCTAATGACAGTGATGTATTATTTCATAAATATTTACTTATTCTGACAAATGTTGTTTTCTACTGCACTGTCTAAATAAATCTAACAGGATAAAATACAATTTATTTGCAGACTTTTTAATATTACAATGGAGAATATCTGAGATGAATTTCATCATAGTTTTCATTTTGAAAGACAGTGAAAAACAAGAATTTATTCATAAAAGAACTTCTGACCAAAGGCTACCAAAGGAAGGGGCAGAGGAGACAGCTGGGTGCAGACAAAGTTGGACTTTCTGCATGACGACGACAAAGCTGATCTGCCAGAGGCAGGGCTAGGACTTCAGTGTGTACCAATATTTACTTTATTGAGGTTTACATGAAAATTCAGAGGCTAAGGACGGCATATAGGAATCTACCTGGAGAGCTGAGGAAATGTAAGGGACGGTATGTCTCAACCAATCCCAAGGAAAAGGAGAAATGGAAGGTTGAAATAAAAGGCCTTGAGGTCCAAACATGTGGAGACAAATTAAAACATATAGTAGCTAAAAAGATTAATTGAGCTCAAGACCCATACATATTGTAGACATCAATCATTTCCTTTGGAGTATCTGTCCAGTGGGGAATAAATGATAGGAAATCTTTTGAAATTTTTAGTAGGAAATCCTTTACCTTTCCCTCTCTCAAATTTCAGGAACTTGACTAAATCTCAGGATTCTTGGGTCAAGGCATATTAAGACAATCTTGCTTTACTCATCCTACAGGCTACAGGGATCAAAGGTCTGGGAGCAAGAAAGTCAGCCCTAATCAGTCCTAAAGTCACAGACAAAGCTTGGCACCTCATTTTAAACCATAATCTCTCCAAAATGGCGGGTCTGAAACTACCTTCCTCGCTGAGAGCAGAGATACAGTAAGTTTAGTGTAGGTCTTATGTACACACAGGCCACCAAGCCATGGCTTCTCACCTGATTTGAGCTACATTTGCCCAAGCTTCAGGACTGGGCATCGGCCTCAACTTCTAATGGTCCTTCCACTGCCTCCTGCTGGCCTTCCCTGAACCCGTGACTTTTTGGATGGACCTGGCTGTATTGCAGGTCATCCTCCATAGACCCAAACCACAATATCAAAGAGTTCTGAGATCCAGTGTCTGTTATTTCTGGGTACATATGGACAATTTTCCTTGTCTCAAGTTTTCTTCATTGCAAAATGGTGAACACTGATACCTACTATCCATATCCCACTAAGATATGATAAATAATAATGCCAAGCCTAAGGCTCTTGTATAAAACTCAAGTTGTGGTTAAAATGTCATGTTTTTGTTTATGTCTTTCCTGACTACCCTATTTAAAACCACACCCAGGTACCCAGCATTCCCTTTCATCTCCCTGAAAAATTTTCTTCATAGCACTTATCACCAACTAATACAGCATATAATTCACTTACTTGCTTACTATCTCTCCCCCACCAGAATGTAAACTCCAGAGTATCGATATTTTTGTCTATATTGTTCACCACCATACCTCAGTATCTAGAAGACTACCTGGGACATAGTAGATATTCAATAAATATTTGTTGAATGAATGAATGAAACACACTCTTTAAATAGCCCACTAGGAAAAGACAGGTTAGGTTGGGTGTGTCTGAGATAGTACAAAAGAAAATAAAAAGCTTATTCTAGGGATTAAATTCAAAAAGCAATCTATTTCTTAGGGTACCTCACCAATGTCATCCTCATCACTGAAATTTATTTAATCAGAGTTTCTGTATGTCATACTTTTCTGAATCTATTCTCACTTAATAGTCTTGCTTCCCTTAAAAGCTGACATTCTTATCAGTACAAAACAGTAATCAACCACACTTCCCCTTAAGTAAACATCCCTCTAGCCTTCACCTGGTTAGGATTCCTGCTTTTGACTGAGTTGGATACAACAACAATCACACCATTAAAGCACAATTATTCTCTGAGTCCCCGCAACCGTGGAAACTTATATTCTCTCACTATACAGTACATAGTGCACCTGCACATAGGCAAGTGCAAAACAGCTGTTTGGTTATTTAAAAAAAAAAAAATCCTACTTTATACAGAAGTAAACTACTAGAAAGATGGTACAAAGTAATTTTTTTTTTTAAGTAAAAACAAAAAATAAATTCGAGAAAGACTTATAGGCAAATGAAGGGTGATAAATCACAACCACAATAGGCTTTTATAGAAAGCCAAGAATATACCTTCCCCACAACTCAAGCCCCTGATATTGCTAACATTAATACATTTTCCGAAGAAAAAGCCCTCATTATCAGAAGTCTGACCCATTTTGGAACTTATGCATATCCAATTTATGGAGAGACAGTTTATCATCAGGGCATGGCCAATTAACACATACTCTTGAAATCTTAAACTAGCACCTTCTTAAGAAGACACATACTCTATTGTGACTTTCCCCAAAGAGCAACACATATATTAGTAACAAAAATTTGACGCACCTTTTAAAATGTTGGATACAATGTTATTTTAATATGTCAGCATAATCCATAAGGTATCACTGGCAAAATGACATTTATAAACAAATGATTAAAGTTGAAGTCTTGTACTTTTTATCTTATTTCTATAATTTAAGAATTGAAAACTATTTGGAGTAGAAGACCAAAAGTAATTAAATTTATTAAAGCTAATTTTTAGCAGAATAGTGTTAGGAGGAGGATAATAACACGTGTTTTATTCTAATGATAGACTTAACCCCATACATAATTTAACTGAAAATTTGAATAGCTAGTCTCTTGACAATTCATGAAAGCAAGTCCAACCTGCTCAAGTCAATGTTTAAATATTAATTCTTATACTGTGTAACCTCAAATTAGTATTCTAAATGCCATGGAAGGCATGCAGCGAAGAGTTAAAGTCTTAACATACATAAGTCTTTATTATACATTAAAATATTTAGAAGAGAGAATATAACAGAAATTTTATTACAATAAAACTTAAAAATATGTATTCTAGATGACTTGAGAGCTGTTAAGGGTACCTTTAAAATTGCTGTCCAAGACCAATAATAACTAAGATTTGACTACTTTTGCAAGAAACTATTTTTTATTACATTCAAATTGTTTTCCTAGGATATTGCTAACATGAACATGGAAGTAAAACAAAGTTTTCTTTGAAAGAAAAAACAAAACATAACCAATCTGTAAACTAAGGACTGTGTCTACAAGTAAACAGGTTGATAAATATTAATATATTGAGAAAACACGAATGATTACAAAATAACCCATTTATCAACATTTTAAAATTAATATTGGTTTAATGCTTTACAGATTACATAGTATTTCACATACATACTTAATTATTTGCAATATGTTAGCAGGCATTACTATTGTTCCCAAGAACTGAAAACCTCTACTCTAAATTGTGTCCTCTGAAATTTACACAGTTATCCTATTAGTGTTAAGCTAAACAACAAGCCTAGTCTTCCTCCTGAGAGTACTCGGGAAAGTATAGGGTTTGGAATAAAATAGACCTGGGTCTTAAGCCAGGTTTGATCATATACAACCTTTGCCACCTGGGGAAAACTCATCAAACTCTCCATAAGAGGAGGATAATGTTTACCTCATGGTGGGGGTGTGAGATTAAATTAAATAAGAAACACAGAAGGATTTAAAGCACCATGCTTGCTTTGCCAGTTCCTAAACATGAACAAACTTTACCTTATGCCCTCTCTGCTTTTGCTCTAAGGCCATAAGACATTGCTAGAGAAAGCAATATGATAGTGCTGACTTAGCCAATTACAGATTTATGGGCTAGTCCTGTTTTCTCATTAGTAAATAAGATATAAATAATGCTTATCTCCTAGGATTGTTTTAAGAATTCCCTAAGGTGGTGTACGTAAAGTATTAATTATAGTGCCTGGCATATGCTGGGCACTCAGTAAATGGTCAGGCTGCAACCATTCTGTAGCTTAGAGATCCTTTTATTTATCATCAGTTAACATCTTAGCATACTTACGGAAGGTATTATTCTACACTCTCTTCAACTTTCCGTAAGCCCTTATTGTACCAGATCCTTCTGGTAAGCAATCTCCCTGTCTACCTTACTGGAAAGATGGGCAATGGGCATCAGCTTCCTTAGCCCTTCCTTCCACCTTCAAAAAATTCCTTCACCAATTCATAATCTCTCACATATCTGTCAGGTGTCAGACAAATAGGGATGCTGACTAAACACTATGCAATTCATTCATTCATTCAACAAATTTTACTGAGCATCTACACCCTGTCAGGTACTGTGTCAAGTGCTGGGTGCATGACGGTAAGAAAGAAATGGACCCTATACTTGGGGAACATCGTATAAGACAAAGAGTATATATAATACTATATATATAGTATATCACACCATATGATAACTACATGATAAATATATGTTTAAAATTATCTTTCCATCTCCTCAGTACTTATTTCCTCAAGTATTCCCAGCACTTCTTCCATTCCCAGGAGTTTCACTGTTCTGCCCATCCCAGCTCAAAAATGATCTTTGTCTGGCACGGCCACCCTAATAGAGGGTAACTGTGCTAAATAGCTATCTCTTTTCTTCCTGACTTCCCAAACTTCTGGAACAAATACTCTGTTCCCATTGCCTCCATTTTTTTTGTGTAGTAAGACTAGGAAATCTGGCTCCTGTTCCGTCCTTTTCTTAAAAATGACTTCCTAACAACAATATCCATGCCTTTCTCAGTTCTGAAAGTACCAACTGTCTCCTACTTTTGAAATTCTCCTCTTTATTAGTGTTTAGGAACCCAGACTGCTGTTTTCTCTATCTAATTTTTCTGATAACTCTGTTTTCACTGTGGTTTCCTCCACATTTCTGTTCTAAACAGTGGGTATTCCTCAAAATTGGAACCAAAGAGAGACCAAATTCATGATCCATTTCACCTCCACTCCAATCCCAGACAATTCAGCTCCCTGCCCATTGTTTGTGCTAATGGAGTTTCTAACCTATTACTTAGGTTCACTACTTGAGTTAGATTTAATACTTTCTTCATGCTGTCCTATAAATTATTCCTCAAAACATTTCTTGAATCCACCCTTTCCTCTTGGTTCTTATTATCACAACAAGACCTAACCTGGTCTACTATTTACCCCATTTCTAGTCTCTCCCCATTTCAACTCTTCACACTACTTCCATATTAATCTTCTGAAAATCTAATCATATTTTCTCCACTGGCTTAAAATTCACTAATGGCTTTCTCCTAACTGAAAGACAAAGTTCATTTAAAGCAACTATATTCTGGCACTAATAACTCTCTTTCTCCTCTTTACTCATCACCTCTTATATTCCTAAATTCTATACTACAAATAAACCAGAATATTTTTTAAACATTTTTAAGTAGCAAAATCCTTTTAAGTGAAATCTTACACAGAACTCCCAACACGTAAAAGTAGATGAGGATACAATTGCACTTGTTAAAGGGAGGCCAGAAACCAGAAAACTCAGTCTCCCCTGTCAATTCCTGCTCCCTTTGCTGTGAAACTCAAGAGCTCCCAAGAACAGCCTGAAATCCATTCCATTATACCATATCCCTTGAACATTTGCTAAAAAAAAAATATCTGTGCTGAAATTCAGTCCCTATTTCCCTTCTTTGCCCTTAAACTTATTTTCCATTCTAGGTTATATGAAATCCTTTAACGAACCAGCACAAATTTTATTCTACTTGTGCAAACTACTGATTACTCCAGGCCAAGCTAATCTCTCTTTCCTATGAACACCTACAGTAAGAATAGCACTTACTATATATCAGAATCTGTAAAAGTAGATGGATGGATGAATGGATGGATAGAGACATATCTACATATGTATATATATTATCATCCATATCTTACAGATGAGGACACATGTCAGGTAACTTGCCTAAGGTCACACAACTTATATATGATGGAACCAAATTTGAACTGTCTGACTCCAAGCCTGTATGCTACATCAGTTCTTTTCATGTCACTGAGCCCATATACAATGATACATATATATATATAAAGCATTTTAGGATAAATGGAAGAAGCTGCTCACAGTTGAAGGCAATTAGCTTTGAGTATCCCACACCCGGACTAGCTTCCCCAAGGGCTTATGGGATCAATATTGGAGTATATTTGAAATTCATTAGCAGTACGCCAGCTGAAAAACTCTGTTATACATATTCATTTAGTATTTACTAGTACCTGGCACGTAGTAGGGGTTCAAATATATGTGTGAGTTATTGACAAAAGATAACATTATGCCCCGATTGACAACAAAGGCAGACAGAACAAGTAAGAGCTAAAGAATTTCCATGCCTATACTTTGGATAAGCCAATAAACAATTTATATTTCTATAAGGGTGCTATGGTTTGAGTATCCGTCCCCTCCAAAACTCATGGTGAAATTTAATCCCCAATGTGGCAGTACTGAGAGATGGGGCCTTTAAGAGGTGACTGGATTATGAGGGCTCTGCCCTCATGAATGGATTAGTCAATTCATGGATTAATGGGTTATTATGGGAGGGGGAACTAGTAGCTTAATAAAATGAGGAAGAGAGACCTGAGCCAGCATGTTAGCACATTCAGCCCCGTTGCCATGTGACAGCCTGTGCTGCCTCAGTCTTTTTTTTTTTTTCCAGAATATTACAGGGGTACAAACATTTTGGTTACATGAATTACTTTTGTACAATTTGAGTCAAAGTTATAAGTGTGCTGATCACCAGATAGTGTGCACTGTACCCGTTGTGAATTTACCCATCCCCTCTTCCCCTCCCGACCTGCTTGAGTTCTGTTGAATTTTACTACCATATGTGCCCATGAGTGTTGATTTATAAGTTTCAATTTAGTAGTGAGTACATATGATTTTTGTTCTTCCATTGTTGTGAGACTTCACTTAGGAGGATGGTCTCCCGTTCCATCCAGGTTGTTACAAAAGCTTCACTTGTTACGGCTGAGTAGTACTCCATGGTATACATATACCACATTTTATTGATCCACTTATGTACCAATGGGCACTTGGGTTGTTTCTACATCTTTCCGATTGTGAATTGTGCTGCTATAAACATTCAAGTGCAAGTGTCTTTTTTATAAAATGTCTTTTTTTCCTTTGGGTAAATACCCAGTAGTGGGATTGCTGGATCAAATGGTAGTTCTACTTTTAGTTCTTTGAGGTATCTCCAGACTAATTTTCATAGAGGTTGTACTAATTTGCAGTCCCACCAACAGTGTATGAGTGCTCCTTTCTCTCCACATCCACACCAGCCTCTGTTGTTTTGGGACTTTTTGATAAAAGCTATTCTCGCTGGAGTTGGGTGATATCTCGTTTTGGTTTTCCTTTGCATTTCCCTGATGATTAGAGACATTGAGAGTCCCCACCAGCAAGAAGGCTCTCACCAGATGCAGCCCCTCAACCTGGGACTTCTCGGTCTCCATAACTATAAAAAATAAATTTATATTCTCTATAAATTATCCAGTTTCAAATATTCTGTTATAAGCAATGGAAAACGGACTAAGACAGGGTAATATCTAAAACAGTGGTTCTCAATGTTCAGTGTGCCTGTTTCACCTGGAAGACAAATTGTGGGCCCTACTCCTAGAACTTGATTCACAGAATCTGCATTTCTAACAAATTCCCACATGATGCTAATGCTGAGATTCACTGGTCTTTGGAAAAAAGTCCTAACATTAAATATGTTTCATGTACTCACACCAAATATTTAATCTTCTGGTAGCCAATTTTTAACAATATATGTCTGTCCTAAGTCATGGTGCAAGCTGGATTCTAGGACAAAACATAAACTTTTTAAACAGTACTAAATGTTCCTTGATCCAATCCAATTATAACTACATGTAGTGGACCTTAAGTATGCTATCATCAGGGACAGAGATTCTAGCTATATAAAATGTACATGATCTATGTTGTGTTTAATATCTAATAGTGCCGGGTTAGAGCAATTCAGAACAACACTATAAGCAATCTGATTGAGAGGACACATTGCTTTGAATTTATTAGATGAATTATCCAGTCCAATTTAATTCTTAACAAAACTAGTGGCTGAAGTGATTTAATATCCAAGTACCAAGTGAAAGAATATTTTAATGGTATGTTTTTTCATGCTTTAAATTGAAGTTTGAGGAATTTTATCTCCTGCACACAGAATGAGGCTTTTTTCAGGTAGACTGGCATGTAAATTATAATTAGAACTAAGAAAAATGTGTGTAAAACTTTACTATGATTAATTAAATACATTTTATTTGCATAAGGCATAGGTGCATTTATTTCAAGAATTAGGAAATTATTTAAGGAATCAGACATTCAAAACTGTGAATACTTCTTGTAGAATCATTCACAAACCCAAAGAATCCTATTTGACAACCTAAGTGCAAATGTCCCTACCCTCCACTGTCAAGGGTTAACTGAAAGGGCTTTATTTTTAAAATTTTAATATATCGTAAATATTCATATTCGATAATTAAATGTAAGAATAAAAACCCTACATTATGAAACCAATATTTTTGGAGGTATACTGTGTAAAGCAATTGGTTTGCTACAAGATCATTCATAACAACAGAATGTTTTCTTGGAAATGGTTGATGTTTTAATACGAAAATCCCTTATCCTCAAGTATAATATGCATCTAAATAAAACAGCATTAGAATATACTGAGAAGGTAAAATCCAAGAGAAGTCTGGAAACAGATTTCTAAATGACAACCAAAACCACAACAATCCCCAAACCAGCGAACAAAGAAGCCTCTGTGAATGATAATAAATAATGGAAGAATTATGAAATTCTTTTTTAAAAAATTAGAAAAGCAAATAATGGAAAAGTGAACAATGTTTTCCTTACTTTCCCCTCATTCCTTGTTCACTGTGTTTTCTTGTTCTCAGCACTCTCTCTGCTAATCCATGTCATTCACTTCCTTCAAATCCTAATTCAAGACTGATTTTCTCTAACATGATCTACCCTAATAATTTTCTTACTCCATATTACCTCAACAATACTTTCCTTCTTACCGTCATGTTTTGTAATTATTTTGTTATCATGTTTTGTTACTTCTACCTCTCTCACTTCGACCTATTACCAAGTAGATTAAAATCTTCAAGCAAAGG
>NW_012148530.1:2644932-2651282 GCF_000956105.1 Propithecus coquereli | reverse complement strand
AGTCATGTAATTATGTATATTTAACTATTAGGTTGGTACAAAAGTAATGAGGTTTTAGCATTGTTGAAATTTGCTGTTTGATATTGGAATACATTCTTAAATGTGGTTATGTTACATATCATTTTAATGTGCATTTCTCGCTTTATGTTTTTTTGCTAATGACTTATTACTTACTGTTTATTTTATATTTATAAATGATGTTATGCAAAGAGCAAATTTGAGCAATTTTGTTATCCGAGTTCAAAATTGGTTGTAGAGCAAGGGAGACAACTCACAACATCAACAACGCATTTGGCCCAGGAACTGCTAATGAGCGTACAGTGCAGTGGTGCTTCAAGAAGTTTTGCAAAGGAGACAAGAGCCTTGAAGATGAGGAGTGCAGTGGCTGGCCACTGGAAGTTGACAATGACCAATTGAGAGCAATCATCGAAGCTGATCCTCTTCCAACTACACGAGAAGTGGCCAAAGAACTCAATGTAGAACATTCTAAGGTCATTTGGCATTTGAAGCAAATTGGAAAGGTGAAAAAGCTCGATAAGTGGGTGCCTCATAAGCTGACCAAAAATCAAAAAAATCGTCGTTTTGAAGTGTCGTCTTCTCTCCTTGTACATAACAACAACGAACCATTTCTCAATTGGATTGTGACGAAAAGTGGATTTTATACGACAACCTGTGATGACCAGCTCAGTAACTGGACCAAGAAGAAGCTCCAAAGCATTTCCCAAAGCCAAACTTGCACCCAAAAAAGGTTATGGTCACTGTTTGGTGGTCTGCTGTCAGTCTGATCCACTACAGCTTTCTGAATCCCAGTGAAACCATTCCATCTGAGAAGTATGCTCAGCAAATCGATGAGATGCACCGAAAACTGCAACACCTGCAGCCGGCATTGGTCGACAGAAAGGGCCCAATTCTTCTCCACGACAATGCCCAAAGCGCACAACCAACACTTCAAAAGTTGAACAAACTGGGCTACGGAGTTTTGCCTCATCTGCCATATTCACTTGACCTCTCGCCAACCGACTACTACTTCTTCAAGCATCTCCACAACTTTTTGCAGTGAAAATGCTTCCACAACCACCAAGATGCAGAAAATGCTTTCCTAGGGTTCACTGAATCCCAAAGCATGGATTTTTACACTACAAGAATAAACAAACTTATTTCTTGTTGGCAAAAATGTGTTGATTATAATGGTTCCTATTTTGATAAATAAGATGTGTTTGAGCCTAGTAATAATGATTTAAAATTCACGGTCCAAAACTGCAATTATTTTTGCACCCACCTAATAAATTACAGTTACCAGTTGACCCTATACAGCTGACCTGATCCCGGTTGGCAGCTACCTACTCAGCAAGACCAGGTCCTATTGGCCTATCAAGCCCTCTATCTTGGGTAATTAGGTAAAAAAACCTATGTTTCTAGATTCATCCCTTGCCACAATCACACTGATATACTTCAGGTTCCTTACCACCTATAGGATGGGCTACACTTTAAGGTCATTTGAAATGCTGCCCCTTGAAGTGGAATTTCCTTCTTCTCTGGCTGTATATTTGTAAATTTCTGTTTTTTCCAGGACAGAGTAAAGCCCTCATAAATAAGGGCTATTTCATTTATTGCAGTATCTTCAGAACAGCACCTGTCCATGGTGAACACTCAGTAAGAATGTGCCAAATGATTCCAAGTAGATGGAATATGTAGAAATGTATGTAGATACATACACACATATGTATATTTCTCTGTACTTTTTATAGAGACACTGTATTAAATATTTATATAGTTGTATATTCTTCCAATCCATATTTTGATTTAGAAGAATACATGAAAGATAACAAATTCAGCTAGCAAAATTTGTTTAAAATTATTTAATATTCTATAACTTGTTAGAAATATAGTTCTATCTAAAAAAGAACCAAAATAATTAAGATTTTTTTCTCATACCAAAAGCCAATTTTTAAAGCTTTGGTAGAATTTACTATATATTCAGATATATATATATATAATAAATAAATCATAAATATAAAAATTCTATGGAAATAATATGGAAATGTCTGTGTATTAGTTTATTCAATAAATATTGAGTGCCTACTATAAGCCAGGCATTGTTCTAGGTGTCGGAACATGCAGCAGTGAACAAGAAAGGATACCTGCTTTTATATAGTTTATACTGTAGTTTTAGAATATAGATAAAAAATGAATAAACAACAAATATAAGGCAGTGGTATGTGCCCAAAATTATAAGAGCATAATCTGGTATCAAGTAACCAGGAGCTACAAAGAAAAGTGGTACTTCTGTATATTATTATTACCACCATTTACTGAAGTATATATGCTAGTCTGAAAATAGTTTTTAAAAATAGAAAAATAACCAATCCGAACTAACAACTCTGAATGAGCATTTTATAGACAGTTGGTTACTTTTTACATATCTAGAGGAACTGACTTAAATACATCAAATTCTTAATTAAAAATAAGTGATTATCAGAACCACAATCACATTATTACTATTCAAAAATGTTTATAATGGAAAACAGAAATTTTGTATGCTATAATACAAAAACTTCTTAACCTTAACAAAAGGTATTGAGAGACATAATACTTTAATATTTATACTCTGGATGACAGTTACAAACACTAATATATACAGTTTTAGATTAACTCAGAATGCAAGACAACAAATTCCCTTCCAACGCTGAGTATAACATTAAATTTAAAAGTATTTCTAAAACACCTATAACAAGCACAGGCAAAGGAAGATGGGAGAAAGAGACAGACACTGATTAGGCAGTCAATTCAAGAAGAACAGAGCTGCATTAGAAAGGAGGTAAAGAAATATTTGGTTCTAGGCAGTGTATCTACTGAAGGTAGTTGTAGCAGCAGAGTTACAGCTAGGAAGTTTTAGAGCCACTATATCCTTTTCTGTTGCCTCAAAACTAATGGCTAAGTATCCATAAATTTTTGCTCAGATGCACATAGCAATGTATCTCAAATAAGTTACAAATGAGCACACAAAGAAATCAGACATTATGATTATTTGGAAAGCAATAGTAAAGGTGAATTCTGACTACAACTGACTCTGTTACATCATTTTTCTTGCACTGTCAGGAAATAAGCTACTCAACAGAAGTTATTATTCCAAATCTTTTAAGCCAGGTTCAAAACCTAGGTCCTTTAATTAGAGTGCTGTAAAAAATGTCTACCATCCTCCATAATCATTCTATATTCTATAAATAGTACTTTACGTCAACAATTTTTACACTACTTAAGAAAATTTTTAATTGTATATATCACTTAACAAATATGTTCAATTGTTAAATTGAAGAGAATATTATACTTTAACATCCCTTAGTTTACTATGTATCATTGCAAAAATAAATAAGATATAATTGAGAAAAACATGAATATTTATTTACATATACAGCATAAGAAGAGAACACAGTCATAGTAAGTCATCAGTGTACCTTATAATCTTTTAGTCAAAATAATATACCTGTTGTAATCAATGAGCCAATAAAAATACAGGCTGCTTTATATTATCTAGAAAGCTAAAAATTGATTTTCTTTTATAATAATTTTTGGAAAAAACTTTCACATTGTATTAATAAAACTCCCATAAAAAAATTTAAAACACAGGTTAAGAAAGAAAAAAAAAAAACAAAAAACCTAAATACTGATGACATTGCTATATAGGCCATCCCACCAGATGTACATAAAAGAAGGCAGGGCAGTGAATAGGGGTCCAAACCAAAGACCTAGTACTCAGAACTAGTGTCCACATTGACTGGCATGGTTGGTTTCCCCTTTTCTCTTGTTTTCTCTTTCCTCTCTTAGTTTACACACAAACCAAACTAAAATGCTAGTTCAACTTCTCTCTCTTTCCACTTCAAAGCAACCCAGCTCACAAATATTTTACCTACTGTGATGGTTAATTTTATGTCAACTTGATTGGGCCAAAAGGTGCCTAGACATTTGGTCAAACAGTATTCTGGGTGTGTCTGTGAAGGTGTTTCTAGATGAGATCAACATTTCAATTGGTGGTCACAGTAAAGCAGATTGCCCTCCCTAATGTCTGTAATTCTCATCCAATCAGTTGAAGGCTGGAATAGAACAAAAAGGCTGACCAATCCGGTGAGCAGGAGGGAATTTCCTTCTGCCAGACTGCCTTAAACTGGGACCTCTTTTTTCCCTGCCTTACTCAAACTGAAATGCTGACTCTTCCTGCAGCATTTAAACTGGAACTAGAGTTGACCCTTGAACAATGTGAAGGTTAGTGGTGCCAATCATGCCCCCAAGCAATTGAAAATCCATATATGACTTTTGACTCCCCAAAACCTTAGCTGCTAATAGCCTACTGTTGACCAGAAGCCCTACCTATAACATAAACAGTGGATTAACACATATTTTGTATATTACACATGAAGTGTAATATATTCTTACAATAAAGTAAGCTAGAGAAAAGAAAATATTTTTAAGAAAATTATAAGGAAGAGAAAATACATATACAGTACTGCACTGTATTTATTGATACTGTAAGTTTACATCATCTGTTTGCAAGATGAATTGTCAGTCTGAAATGGCTGGCAACCACAGCTGCAGACCTCAACAACAGTACATATAAAGCAATTCAACTTTTTCTTATAATGTCATGACTTTTCTCTGTTTCTTGGGAGCACATCCAACACTTCATATGAGTCCCATGGTGTTATTCAAGGTTCATGATATTGCATTAAACATGATGAAAAATACATGAGAACTGAGAGAGATCACTTTTTACTGTGATATCATACGCAATTTACTGGAAGGCAAACTGCTCATGCTGAGATGATTAGCATCACACCACATTTTAAGTTGATACTCACAATACTTGGGCTTACCACAATAGCAACAGGAGGTAGCTTTAAAATTATTACAGTAGTACTGTACGTTACAGTTAATTTTATGCAGTTATGATTTAATACTGCATCTTTACATTTATTTAGATTTTCTCAACTGATAATGGCACTATGTATGGCTTTTAAGTGTTTGTGTAAGTTTTGATAAATTTTAACTTTGTATAATAGATTTGTGTATGTCTTCTGGTATTAAATGATAAAATAGACTAGTATCTATATATATATTTTATGCATTTATGACATACCTTTTTCTTAATTTTTTTAATATTTCTAGGCTACACAGTTCATATGTGAGTTTTTTCAAATTGTTACAAATCTCCAAAAAAATGTTCCAATATACCTATTGGAAAAAATCCACATTTAGGTGGACCCACACAGTTCAAACCCATGTTCAAGAGTCAACTGTACACCATTAATCTCCTAGTTTTCAGGCCTTTGCACTCATATTGAAACTGTACCATTGGTTCTCCTAGATCTCCAATTTGCCAACTGGTCTTCAAGTTGCCTTAGGACTTGCCAACCTCCATAATCATGTGAGAAAATTTTTTATAATAAATCAATTATTCTCTCTCTCACTTACTCCCTCTCTGTATGAGAGAGAGAGACAGGCAGGCAGACACACACACACACACACACACACACACACACACACACACGTGGTTCTGTTTCTCTGGAGAACCCTAATACACCTAGCTACTTAATATTAATACATCAAATTCCTAATAAAAAGATGAAAAAGCATTTTAAAGCAATAATACACAATGATATCAATGGCAGAGCAAAATTATTACATAGCCTGAGGAGGGTCTAATTTAAAACCTTTCTGAACAGTCATTTCATAGTATGTCTCAAAACTTTAAAACTGTGTATAGTTTCTTATCAGGTAATTTTATTCCTGGTGAAATATATATATGTATATAAACACAAAGGACATAATCAGAACTATAATCAATGATTTATGTCCTCAGGATATTAGTTGTAATAACATTATGACAGAGTTAAATTAGATGCAACCAACAATAGGGGAATGATTAAACAAATTATATCACTTTCAAAGGATATAATATTATGTAACTAGTATATTTTCAAAGATTTGTCAAAAACATGGAAAAATCATCAAAATACAATGTCAATTTTTTAAATGGGGGAAAACAATGGTATCTAGTTATGTAGACTAGAGAGAAAGGCAACAATGTTGACAGTAATTATTTCTGAATTAGGGGATGACAGGTAAATTTTTCTGTATTTTTCATATTTTCTATAATCAGAATATATTACATTTAAAAGAAATATAATAGAGATCTAAAAAACATCCAAAAACATCCAACATTCAAAGAAAATCCTATTAAATGACTTATTCAAGATTGTATGGACAATTATCAGTAAAGACAGTGCATAAAACAAATCTGTAAAAACTGTAAGAGCTTTTTACAATATGTTATAAAAAGATCTAGCTTTTTAATA
>NW_012148530.1:2634619-2643642 GCF_000956105.1 Propithecus coquereli | reverse complement strand
TTATCTTTTAGAATTTTCAACTACATTTCAAGGAGCATATTCAAAAAACAAGACTTTAGTTTTCAGACCAAATTACAATTTAAGTTATCACTCTGACGTTTCAAAATTACCTTGTCTGGATCCATCTTTCCTCTGATAAATTCTTGCTTCCAGAACTGCAATGCCTGCTCCAATGTTAAACCAATGCCCTTCAGGAAGAGCCCATACTGCATTCGGCCTCCATGACGAAGATGGTGATTTTCCCGCAAGGCTTTATGTAACTGACGCATGCAAGGTGGGAAGGATTTGGTAGAAAGCTGTAAGAAAAAACAGTTTTTAGTTATGTGGAAGACTCACCAGGTCCTCCATAATATTTGTTGTGGTTGCAAATTCAGTCTAATTGGAATAAAAACCAAGAGAAAGTATTACTATACTACTGTGATTACAGTGTGAACTTTTTCTTATTAATATTTTTATATATTGGTTACATGTTAACATGATAATTTTTTGAATACTTTGGGTTAAATAAGATATTTAAATTCATTTCACCTGTTTCTTTTTTAAAAAATTTTTAACTAAACTTTTCTTTGGGGATAACTGTAGATTCACATGCAGTTATAAAAAAATAATACAAAGAGATATCATATACCCAGTTCCCCCCAAAGATAAAATCTTGCAAAACTATAGTACATTATCACAAACAGGATATTGGCATTGATACAATCCACTGGTCTTATTTCAATTTCCTTGGTTTGTACACATGTACTTATTTCTTGTGTGTGTTTAACTTTACACAATTTTATCACATGTATACGTTCATTCACCCACCACCATAGTCAAGATGCAAAACAATTCCATCACCACAAGGATTCCCCATGTTTCCCCTTTATATTCCTCATGTTTCCCTTCAGAATCAAGTGATTCTGAAGAGGACAGTGAAAAGTGCGGACTGAAACAGGATCCGCGCTTTTCACCTCTGACGAAAATGCGCACCTCTCATCTCTGAGGGTCATCAACTCAAACAAAAGACTGACGCTGGACCTGCAGTCTCCAACGAAAACTGGTTCCAACAAACGATTCTTCCAATAATGATGAAGGCCCTAGTTAGCAGGGCTTCAGCATAGATTTGCCTGACAAACGCTTTCGGGCTCAGAGATGATGACACAAATCACGTTTAAATGATGGTGAAAAGTGCTACAGTCCCTTAAAAGTGGTGAAATACAGTGAAAAGTGTGGATTGTGTTTCAGTCTTTAGACTGTTTCCCTTTTATAACCACCCGCACCTACTTTCTGCACCCTGCCCTCTCCCAGTTCCCCAACCATTGGCAAGCACTAATCTGTTTTTCATCTCTATAATCTGGCATTTCAAGAGTATAATAGAATCATGTAGTATGTAATGCTTTGTGACTAGCTTTTTTTACTCAGCATAATTTCCTCAAGTTTCATCTAAATTGTTGTATCTAAGTTCATTTCTTTTTTTATACCATAAATTGTTTAACCATTCACTCACTGAAGACGACTTGGGTTGTTTACAGTTTGGGGCTATTTCAAATAAAGTTGT
The DNA here is from genome assembly GCF_000956105.1 of Propithecus coquereli. NCBI lineage: Eukaryota > Metazoa > Chordata > Mammalia > Primates > Indriidae > Propithecus > Propithecus coquereli. The sequence goes on along the minus strand of NW_012148530.1, from coordinate 2,642,102 downwards.
TAAGAACATTCTAGAAGAGGTTTTTATGTGAACATAAGATTTCATTTCCCTGAGATAAAAGTCCAAAAGTACAATTGCTTAGTAGCAGATGAACTTTTAAGATATCGGAAATACAAAAGAGAATACAAAAATGCAAGAAATTGTTCGCAAAAGGAAAATTCAAATAAATGTGTTAAAAAAATCAACAGTTAAAAGGAAAAGCAGTGCAGGTCTTTCCCTTAGTGTCAAAAATGAAATATCATTGCCCATTTTTAATTCAACTTTTTCACTTATGGTTTCAAATGTATTCTCTCGGGACTTCCTTAAATCTCCTCCTCCTAAGATTTAAATTCTCACTGTCTCACACATTCCTTGGCAAATTCACTTTGTCTATATGAAAAAGCATTTCTTACTTTGCTCAACTTTGCTGCTCCCTCTAGTGACCATCCAGTTTCTGTTCTAAATTTTCCATCCCCAACCTAGTTCATTCAGATCTATACCCTCCCTTGGCAAGACTATCAGAAAGCCTTCCAGCTCATCTTCACCTGACCATTTGTTCCTTCATACTGTTACCTGATTATGTCTTCTTAAACATGATTCTAATCTGAACACATCAATGAATGATCAAATCCTTACTATGATTATGCAAGGTTCTCTCTATATCTAATAACTAACTACTTTTCAATTATATATAACAGAACAAATATTTATTAGGTCTTTTGGAAAACAAGATGATAAGACATAATTTTCCCTTTAATAGTTAAATAAAGGAAAAAGACAAGCAATTATTATATTCACTATTACATAAGTTAAACTCACATAATAAATGATACCGTGAGGGCTCCAACAAGGGCATAAATCAGGTGTGATGGAAGCACTGTGACAGGAAGTGGGGGAAAGCCCAGTTTGTTACTATAACAACATGACTCCTCTGCTCCAGTCAGCTGGATTATCCCATGAACACATAGTCATGTTTTGTACCTTCTCATTTTTCTCACTTTGGTGGCCCTGCCTGGTGTACCCTTCCCACTCCCATGCCATCTAGCCAAAGCTGAGCCATTCTTCAAGACCCAATTCAACTTCGACTCTCTTTGGCACATCCCTTGATTACTTTCTACTCATTCGATCACAAAATATTTATTGAACACTTACTATGTGTGTAGTTCTGATGAACCAGCAGTGAACAAAGGAATCAAAAACCCTGTCCTCAAAGAGCTTACATTCTAATGGGAGGAGATAGACAATGAACACAGATATAAAAAAGATAACATCCGATACAAAGCACTGGGGAAAAAAAAAGTAGAGGAATGGAATCAAGTATGACTAGGAAAGAGGTACTTGAATTTGGGTGGCCAGTGAAGCCACTCTGAGAAGATGGCATTTCAGCTAAGACATATATCTTAAGTCAAATGAAGATCCAGGAGTACTAGTCATATAAGGAAAATGAAAACAGAGATCCTGAGGAGGAATGGACTTGGTATGCTAAGAGATCACATAAGGTCGATGTGGCTAGAGCACAGTGAGTGAGCCAGAATGGAGCAGAAGACAAAATTGAAATGATGAGTACATATGGCTTTATAGGCCATAAAATGAGTTTGGATTTTTGTCTAAATATGATGGAAACCCACTAGAGGTTTTGACCAAAAGACCAATATGATATGATGAACAAAAAGAACTCTGGCTGTTATGTAGTTAAAAGACTATTATGAAAGCAAGAATGGAAGCAGGAAGAATACTCCTGAGGTTTTGGCAGTAATCCAAATAATAGAAATAAAAAAGACAGGGTACAGGGTTGGCCATAATGAGATAGAAAAGTGATTGTGGAAACTGGGCAAACAAAAGAATTATAAGGCCGGGAGACAGGGTGAATTATCAACATGGATCTTGCAGAGGCCAAGAACAATAACAGGAACACTGTTAGTGCAAAACACCATTAGGTGGGTGCTAAAATCATCAATAAATAAGGGTATGGGAGGTAGCAGCAAGAAGGAAGGTATCAGGTGGTATAATAAGATCACAAGGGCTTTAAAGGAGCTGATGCTTTAACAATAGAAGGCAGAAAAATGGTTTGGAAGCTGTAATTTAGACCAAGGAAGACACCCCATACCTACATAGAATGTGGGAGGGGGAAGCAGCCTCTACTTGGAGATGACCACGGGGTAAATACTGTTGAGGGAGCCAGATTTCAGTTAGAAGAAAAATCTAAAGAAAACTTTTGGAGAAGAGATGTAAATATCAAGGCATATGCAAATGACATGCTGTTGTTAAGGTGAGGCAATATAGATACAAAATTAGGAAACAGTTCAAATAAAAATACATCTGTATTACTTAGTACAGGGTCTCAGGCACAGACCCCCAACAGGATCATCATCATAACACTTACTGTAATTCAGCATTATTTAGCTCATTTATTATTTACTATGTTATCTCTCTCCCCTAAGTAAGATCCATGAAGGTAGGGACATTTTTTGTTTTCCTTACCTCTGTATCCACAGCACAGTGGCTAGTACATAATTGATAGGCTCAACATATATTCACTAAATGAACTAATGATTATACTTCTATGTACTCCCACGGTATCCAACCAAGTTCACACTAGCTTGTGAACGGGAAAATATGTAGCTAGAACTAGGAACAGAATTAACCTCCAATTATTCTTATAATATAAACACCAATCATACGGGGGTAGAAACTCTATAAATTAAAGTATAGCACAATACACTACTCTTCCACTCTGCTATGGAATCACAAAGTGAAATTAAGCTAAAATTAGCTGTGTTTACTAATCTAGGGGTAACCCAAAGATGGTAGCCTATACTTCATATTATGAGACATCCTGTAACTCCCCCAAATTTAAATGTTTAAGTCCTAAACCCCAGTATCTCAATATGGAGATAGGGCCTTTAAAAAGGGAATGACAGTTAAATGAGGCCTCTGAGGTAGGGCCCTACTCCAATGCGACCCGTGACCTTGTAAGAGGAGGATGAGACAATAGGGATGTATGCAAGCGGTGGAAAAACCATGTGAGGACAAAACAAGGAGGCAGTCATCTGTAAGAAAAGAAAAATGGCCCCAGAAGAAATCAAACCTGCTGTCACATTGATCTTGGATTTCTAGCTTCTAGACTGTGAAGAAATAAAATTCTGTTGTTTAAGCCACCAGTCTGTGGTATTTTGTTATGACAGCCCTAATAAACTAATACCCTTAGTATTTTCCATTTCTCCTTTACTAAATGTATATGGTATTTAAATATAAACACATAAACTCCATTTAGCTATCATAACTTAAAAGAATTACCTTTTGTAATAATTGATTAAAATCCATTTTTACCAAAGTACAGATAATTTCCTGATTAAGTTCGGTTTTCCTATGATTTAAAAAAATCGTATGTATAGGACACGGGATTTTCTTTAAAAATTATCAGCAACGAAATAACATTCTCTCCCATCTCCTCACCCAAAAATCTCTGGTTGAAGAAAATTTGTGTTCCCTCCATTGACAAAGTTCTAAGTTTGAAAGGATATGATGCTTACCGAATCAATCTGATCTAAAGAAATCTTTCCAACATTTCCCTGTGTACTGTAATCTTGGCCAGTGTAGGAATTACTAAAAAGAAAAAAGAATAAAATATTAAAATGGGACTTGTAAAAATACTTTTGATCACTTCAAAGGAATTTTTTATTCTGGTAATGATTAAGGTCAGAATAAGAAAACATTTTATATATAAACCTTAGCAGAAACATAACCAAGTATTTTAAATGTATTTAATCAAATATTAAATATGTATTTAATATTTGATTAAATACATTTAAGTAACTTACTCCAAAATAATACAAAAACATAGTGACAGTCTGGATCTCCTGATTCCCAGTCTAGGGCACCTCCAATTCTTAGAAGCATAATCCAAACTATTGTTAAAGTTCAAACCTCTACTATTTAACCCTTTTATTAACAGCATGGCAACATAGCAAAAAAGAAAATGGAACTTAAATGAGGAACTATTAATAGTAGTAGGTCCCTGAGCAAGTTACTTGGACTCTGTATCCCAGGTTCCTTATCTGTCAAATGGAGTTAAAACACCTGCTTTGCAGGGTTGATAGGAGGTCTGAATTGAAATCATTTTTGTTAAAGAGGCTGTCATACAGTAATCACTAAGATAAACAATATCTGAATAGCACTTTACAGTGTGCAAAGAGTCTTCATCTATAGCCTCCAATTAGATCCTCATAACCACCCCGAGAGAGCGGTTTTATTTTATATTTGACAAATGAGAAAATGGAGGCTCAGAGGAGGTAGAAACTTCAGGATCAGGAAGCAAGTCAGCAGTGCAGTGGGAACGCAAACCTTTTGACCCCTAATTCCCTGTTTCTTCACTATACCGTGCCATCATCTTCCCAATAATAAATTTCCTGAAGTATTATCTACAAATAATTAAAAAACATAACTTGGTATATACTACCTAAAGCCATCCGCCTTTGTAATTTTTCAACTCCTTGATATAACACACTACCCATGGCCAACTCCATGAACAGATTCAGGTGTGACAAAGCAAAAAAAAAAACAACAAAGAAACAACCTATGCTAGATTACATAGACAACCACAGTCAAACCAAGATTTATACAGACAGCACAATTAAAGGGAAATCCTGGAGTGAAGTGTCATTACAATCATAAAGAATTCCAGATTTTCTGCTTTCTACCTGCTCAGTACAGATCCTTCCTGCTGAACCACACATGTACTCCAGATGCTCTGTAGAGGGGATGGCATTTCCATAATCAGCAATGGGTATAGATTATGAGGCAAAACTACAGTACTATCTTGGGATGCTAAAGCTACTAGCTAGGAGACTGTAAGAAGTAAATACACATTTCCCCTCCCCTAGTCCTTGCAGGGGCTAGGGCCTGAGAATTACTCTGAGAGCAGGATGGGTAGAATGATACTGAGGGAGACCAGAAGATGCCACCCCAAGATACAAAGGAGTGTTGAGCTGAAGGTAATTTAAAAAGAAGCAGATTCAGGAAAGCTCTGCTCTCCCCCTATTTGCCTAAAAGCAAGACATAGATTTGCAAAGACAAAAGGGATCGTATCCCTTCCACCAGGGAGAACAAAGGTTAATCGGTGAAGACAACTTCAGGCCCTTATTGCCTGGAGATGAAGCCAGAGGAACATGAACAAGCTTTAATAACTAGGCTTTACCTGCCATTTATTTGCCTTCCACCAGGTTGCTGCCCCCAGAGACTCAAAGTCCTTTTCCTTTGTCTTGTTATTTCTCTAAAAATTTACTGTTCTCAGCTGAAGATGCTATACAAACTAAAACTCAAAACTATCTCTTTGAGAACTATTCATTCCCTGGTATCTTCCATGTATGTGTGAAATATACATGTGCTAGGTATGGTTTGAATATCTGTCCCCTCCAGAATTCATGTTGAAACTAATCCCCAATGTAGCACTATTGAGAGGTGGGGCCTTTAAAGGTTGATTGGATCAGGAGGGCTCTGCCCTCTTGAGCAGATTAATCTATTCATGGATTAAAGGGCTAATGAATTAATGAGTTATCATAGGAGGAGAACTGGTGGCTTCATAAGATGAGGAAGAGAGAGCTGAGCTGGAATGTTAGCATGCTCAGCCCCCTCGCCATAGGATCCCCTGTACTGCCTCAGCACTCTTCACAGAATCCCCACCAGCAAGACAGCTCTCACCAGATATGCCCCCTCAACCTTGGAATTTCCAGCCTCCATAACTATGAGACATAAGTTCCTTTTCCTTATAAATTACCCAGTTTCAGGCATTCCGTTAATAAGCAACAGAAAACAAACTAATACATGTTAATAAACTTGTTTGTTACTCTCTTATTAATCTATCCTTTGTTACTGGAGTCCATTCCACCTAAGAACCTACGGGGTTGAAGAAAAAAATTATTATTTTTCCCTACAATCCCATGTTCTAAAACACATCTCCTTGCCTCTGTATTATTTTTCCCTTGAACAACAAATTTCTAACAATATATCACTGGATTCTACACATTCCATTAATCGTAGAACCATGGCATACAAAACTCATGTAAAGTTAAACCAACAGCTGACATTTAACTTTAATGTTTTACACTTTGATACAGAGCATAACCAGAGAATTGTTTCGGTGGAATCCCAAGAGTAAAAACATACTTCACTTTCCAATATATCTTACAGTAGAGCAAAGAGGTAGTGTGGAACAATGAGAATAGCAGTAGGCTAGGAGTCTGAAGACCTCTTCTCGTTTTTTATTTTTCAAATCACTAGTTCTGCAAACTGGGGCAAGTCACTTAACCTTCCTGATGTGTACCATCCTCATTTGTAAAATGGCACTAATAATGTCAGGCTTGTCTAATTAACAGGAATGCTGGGGAAATCAAATGAAATAATTTGTTCAAAGTGCTAATTAAAATCAGTAATGCATATTCCAGTACACAGAGCAACTGCAGTCTTGACCAGTAAGTACAGAAATAATAGGATGGTAACACCATCTAGTAGAAGAGCCATCACCCAGCTGGGAGGTACTAGGCCATGCCATTGACCCCTATAAGCCTCTGCTTCTTACTCTATAAATTGAAGGTGGTGATTTCAATGATCTAACGGGATTGTTTAGATCAAATAAATTAACAAATATGAAAGTCTTCTATAAATGGTTAAATGACATATAAACATGATTATAGTTATTGAGTAAATGGAGCCAAATGATTACTATGCCACAAGAAATTTGTTCTCAGCCCAGATTAACGTAGTATACTAAGTATGAAGAGAAGACATATAAAGAGGACACAAACATTTACCCAAATGACAGTATAAAATGCATGTTCCTCAACACTTTGATAGAATATACAAAAGGGCTAAATTCCAAGGAAGAAAGTAAAAAAGCAAGAGAATGGTAGCAATGATTAATGCGAAGACTTTATGAGATATGAACACCTACAGAGAGAATATAAGCAAACTGTACAGACATGAAACTTCTAAAAATATTATTAATAGAAAGGAAGAAGGCCACCAGCTCAGTGCTGGCAAGCATGGAACCCGTGGGGCGGGGGGTGGGAAAGGGGGAGTAGGCTAGAAATGAAGATGTTAAGCATCAGAATGAGGAATAGTATTCCTCCTCTACTCATCTATGATCAGAAGGGCTTACTTATGTCTTGGTTAGAGGAGTTGATGATAATTAATAAACATCACAGCTATTTAATACATACTTGAACTAGTTATGGATAGATGTACCTGAGGTGGTGCTGGGGGTGGGGGGCAGGGATTGTTAGAAACAACACAAGAAAGGCAGCTCATGAGAAAAGAAGCCTTGTATCCCACGCTCTCCAGGCAATGAAAAACCATGCAAAGATTTGAGGCAAGAACATAATCAGGTTTACATTGGAGAAAGAAAGCAATGTGGAGAAATGACTAGAAAGGGAAAGAATATTGCAGTCAGTGTTATATCCAGGCAAGAAAAAGTCAGAGCCTGAAGTAAAGTAGATGGAGAAACAGA
>NW_012148530.1:2629790-2631499 GCF_000956105.1 Propithecus coquereli | reverse complement strand
CCTTGAAATAGGAGAATTTCGACGTCTTTGAATAACCTGATATCTGGAAGGTTTTGTGAGTCTATCCTTATAGTCTATACTTAACACCTTTAGGAATTTTTCCAAGTACAAAAATGCAACCTTAAACACTGGAGATTTAAATGGAATCCAATTTTGTAGAGTGGCACTGTTCAATATAGTATCCACTAGACAAATGTGACTACTGAGCATTTGAAACATAGCTTAGCCTAAATTGACATGTTCAGAAAGTATAAAGTACATACTGGGATTTCAAAGACTTAGTATGAAAAAATAATGTAAAGTATTTCATTAATTTTTCATATCAATTACATGTTAAAATATTTTGAATATGAGTTAAATAAGACATGTTATTAAAATGAATATCACTTAAGTAATTTTAAATTACACATGCGGCTCACATTTATTGTTCTCATGATTCTACTGGAAAACACTGTTGTACGGGGGGACGCGATGACATGAGACAATCAAATGATTCTCTACAGGACTAGGTAGAACTGTAGAATAGGCAACTGTCCTACCCTGACTTCTATTTGCCCAATTAAGATCAATCTCTGTCAGTCATAGCAGAATATAAGCTGCAATTGGGTACACTAAAGGAAGTGTCTCAAGTCTACTATAAATGTGCTTGTTTTTACAACATTTTACTTGGGAATCAAGTTTTTAAATGTAACCCACTGTTTGCCATTAATACTAGTAGGGAAACAATATTCAATTCTGATTAGTTTGCAGGTAACCTGAATTGTTTTCTTTGGGGACAAATAAAGTTGTGACACATTTCTATTTGGGAATCTTTGGGGCTGCATGGCCCACCTCAGCAGCTAATTGCAACTGTCCATTCTCTCATTCCTAAGAAGCCATGCTAGGCAGGATGAGAATGTGGATTACGGCAAGATCTTAAGCCACAGTGGAAAGAATTCCTCCCCCACCCTCAGGGAGTGCCTCTCTGCCCACCAACAGATAGAGAGTCTGAGGTTCATAAAACAGGAACATATAAAACACATTTCCTTTCTTTGTCAAGCATTTCCCAGTACTCTCAAACCTAAAAAGGTTAACACTATTTACTCCTTTCTATCTTGCAGGCCATAGGTAAACTATAGTTTACCATATTTTTAAAACTGGCATAAAATAAAAAAGCGAAGAAAACATCACAAGTAATCAAAACTGATCTCTGCATCAAGGAAACATATTTATTTGGACCATTAAAAAGTAAGCTAATACATCTTTCAAAATAAACTATAATCTCCTAAATCATTCTATAAAAGTATACCAAGTTCCAATGCAACCTTTTCACATAAAGCCAAGTATAATCATGGCACAAATGGAAAAACAATTTCAGGAAGAGGAAACAAATGTTTCTGTACATTACCTATATATCTATTTTTGCAATCACAATTTTACCCACTTTGGACATGAAAAAAAAAATACTCTGTCTACATAAACTAGGCCATTCAGACATTTAGAAAGCACAAACCCTGCAGTTTGGATTTGTTGGGTGGGTAGGAAATCAAGGGAGCTAAAGTTACAATATATCATTTCCTGCTGTGAAGGATATCACAGGAAAATTCACTCAACAGCTGTCAGCACTGAAATTGAAATGAAGTTTTTTTCCCCCCCAGCTAAATCCCTAGTAAATGGTATCCAACTTGTAGTAGCCCAGGTGATTTTTCCTGCAGTTATTACAAATGAGA
>NW_012148530.1:2626464-2629740 GCF_000956105.1 Propithecus coquereli | reverse complement strand
GGAGAAATGACTAGAAAGGGAAAGAATATTGCAGTCAGTGTTATATCCAGGCAAGAAAAAGTCAGAGCCTGAAGTAAAGTAGATGGAGAAACAGATGGAGAAAGGAAGGCAACAGATGAATTCAGATTTTCTGGAAAAGAATAGATACACCTGGATGAAGGAGGTAGAAGAGTCAAGAATAATGTATAAATTTCTAGCCTGACTGACTGAATGCTTCCAAGATACTATTACACTTCCCACAAGATAAACACCTATTTAGCTAAACAGTAAAACTTCAATTCAGGAATAAACTTTCAAAGAAATTATAAAAATATAAATTTCTTAAGTCATTAGAATGTTTCCAGGCAGATTGTTTTTCCTCATAATAATGAAATACTGACAGAGGCTCAAGAATCAAGATAGAAGAAAAACAAATAATGCTGCCATAAAAGAATAAAAATCTTTAAGAATAATTCACATTAGCTCATGAAACTGGACCTTTGGCTTTTACTTGGAAGCATCAAGGGATGTTTCTAAAGGAGATTCATGACACAGGAAAAGTGAAACACCTTTTTATCACATTCAGAGCTCAGTGTCAACTTTATACCACACTACTTCCAAATGAATGCAGCTGCTACATTAATGAATTGTCAAAATATGTTTTTATTTTTGAGATTTAAATAAAAGATCAATTTTATGAATGAACATTTCTTAGTGATTATTATACTGGGGAAACACAAATGGTGATATTAATTTTTAACGGCAAAAACCATTTTTAATTGGTTCAAGATATGTGTGTGTGTGTGTGTGTGTGTATATAAACACATGCAAATCCAGCAGAAAATACTGTTTTCTGTCCTTTTAAAATAATCAGTTTTATTTTGAGAAATACTCTCACCTATATACATTTTTTTAACAAGGGAGATTCAATAGGCATAAAAGCTTTTCTACTCCTAACCTTTCATAAAAGAATAAAGTGAGACAGCACAAATGCCATTTTTTTGGATATAGCAAACCAAAAAACATTTTAATGGGTCACAAAATTCCCTAGGATGAAGGCAAGATGACAGTTGGTGGGAATGAGGAATTGGAGAGTAAAGTGGAAGAATTAGAGAATGTAGTCAGAAAATAATTTAAGTTTGGAGGCTTAGAAGTATGATCTGACGATTATAAAAGTCAAAAGCCTGGTTTTTTAGTATTTTTACCATTTGAAGATTAGCAATTCTGTATGCATTAAAATATTCTGAAATTTTGACCAGGTTCATAAAAGTATGTGATTCGAGTTGATTAAGGCTGTTGAAGGGGTTTTAAAGTTAGCATGTGATAAGGAGGTGGCATTTTGGAATAACAAAGTCTTATTTTCTCAGCATCTGGAGAGTTAGCCCCTATCTCACGGACCAGCAGAGAGAGAGAAGCAAAGCCAAGGAAATTTCTAAATGGCAGTTCACGGATGAAGAGGTTAGGTTAGACAAAAAGACAAGCAATTAGCCAAAGGGGGAAAAAAGAACTGAAATTAGGTAGGTCCTGAGATATAGGTCTCTAAACAAAGACCATTAAAATAAAAAACAGACTTACATCCTATTTCCTTTGGTAATGACACAGTGCCAAGTCTCCATTTTAATGAAAATTTGAGGTTTTGTCAAGTTTTTAAAAACCTAACCAGATGCAAAATACCATTTTCTAAGAAAACAGGATTTTGCAATCATGTATAAAAAATTGTTCGCTTAGAAGTAATTTGGTGTTAGTTCTTACTTTTGTTTTGTTTTGTTTTCAGGTGATGATCCTAAATTATCTAATCTACTATAAGAGATCTAATGATATACAAAATATGTAAAAGCATCTTTTTACTTGTAGCATTTCTTCAATAAACTTACATATGACTTAATTAAAACTCAGTCACATCTGAGGAACTTTTTCCTCCCATGTTATCTTGCTCATTAAACTGTAAGAGGCAAGCACAGCTAGTTTTCCAATATAGCTTAAAATCACAGTAAGCACATAATTGTAAAGCTAACAGAGTTTCAATAATTTATAAGCTGAAAGAAGGTAAGACTGTCAAAATATCCAAAACACATATTTCTAAATGACCCTACTTTTAAATCCAATTAAATCAATCCAATATTGGGGGATGATTGAGAGAGGAGAGTAGAATTGAACACACTGACAATGAACTAGAGTTTTCCCAAAACACTGTCACACAAACATTTAATGTACAGAATAAAAATACCATGGATATACAAAAAGATATCTGAAACAGATACACCTGCACACAACTGATCTGTGAATTATAAGTGAAAGGCAGCCCTACTTCTGGACTTTGTATAAACAACAGAAATTTAAGTCCTGTTCAACCCACCACCGAGTATCAATATGAGCACTTAGGTACTCAACAGGGAATTGTTTTTGAGTGTTGAAACTGAGTCGAAAACAAAAAGCAAAAATTACATGAAAGTGGATTTGTGAGTCTCAAGATTAGGTGGTTAAGAAAAAATAATAATCTTTTCATGCTGTGGCGCTGATCCTTAAGCAGAAGATGGATCATCACAGGTCAGCTCCAAGAGTAGTATTGATGAGCTCCAGCTACTGTGACATCAATGCCACAGGGCATAACTGACAAAATGAGAGGGCAAAAGTCAGCTTTTCCAAGGTGATTACATCTGGGATCATTTTCTCCTTTTCAGACTATAGGTGAAAACTTAAGAGAATAAACAGGATAAACTAGTGGAATAGTTGCAACAGTTTAGCTGCAACTCCTCTTCATTTGCATAATTTTTCCAAGTCCAGTTTGCCCAAGGCAGTCACGGAGGCATAAAAGAATAAGGGAGTAAGCAGAGAAGAGTGATTAAGAGCATAGGTTTCAGAATCCAATAGTCATGGGTTTGCATACTCTCATTACCTGTATGACTTTGCAACACTCTCCTAATCGCTTTCAGTTTAATCACTGGTAAAACAGGGATTATAAAAGGGATCACAAAAGTACTGCCCTCAAAGAATTGTGAGGATCAAATGAAATGTCCATAGAGTTTACCACAGTATTTTTCACTAAAATTGTAATATCAACATCTAGGCCTAAATTTATTACACTTAGACATTTTGGATATGGCTTTTCTCTATTCTTAACATTCACCAATTTCTTCCTGTGAATACTTAGGAAAAAAAATAATTTTTTTATCTTCTTTATACTATCACATAAAATATTTAACCTTGAAATAGGAGAATTTCGACGTCTTTGAATAACCTGATATCTGGAAGGTTTTGTGAGTCTATCCTTATAGTCTATACTTAACACCTTTAGGA
>NW_012148530.1:2615469-2624159 GCF_000956105.1 Propithecus coquereli | reverse complement strand
AATAGAAGCTGTTTCATTTTTGTCTTGGGCACAGGATAGTCAAATGATTGCAGTAAAGAGAGGATGCCCGAGAGGGTAGTAATGAAAATGTGAGGGACTGAGGGCATAAAGTTCAAACATCCAGCAGAATTAATGCATTAAAATGATGGACAACATCTTCCCTTTCCCCTGCAAATAATTTACAGTGTGGAATGCTTCTGAGATTGGCTATCACATGTTTATGGTATTCTAAGATTACCCCCTCACGTTTGTTCCCCAATAACAATAGAGGACCAGGGACACAGTTTTGGGAGTTTTGGTATAAGGAGAGGGGATGATAGGGACAGCTAATGAGGACTATTAATAAAAGTCACAGTCCAGCAATCCCATTACATACCTCCCCCATTTACCCCTTTAGTCTTACACAGCCAATGATGATGTCTTATAATGTTTAAGGGTTTCGTTTCATGGATCAAAAGAGTAAGGTATATAACAGCCTCGATTTTGTTCTTTTCAAAATACAAGTCTTCAACATCTGAGTGAGTCATTGGAGAAAAAATGGCCAGGGGGCTCTTCTCTTCTGAGATCACACAGAGAAATAGAAAGTGCTCTTGGACCTCCATGATTAGTTCCTGATTCCATGAAGAATGTCATGTCCAACAACAAAAGACAAAAACAGCACTAAACTTCTACAAAGGTAAGGAGCATTTCTTTATCAGAGTTTTTCCTTGGAAATGACAGAAAACCCATTAGCTTTTTGTCCAAATTACCATCTCATTCAGTCTCAACATTTAGCAGCTTGAAAAACTAAAGGTAAAATGTTTCAACTGAAAGTGTTTTCTATCATTCACTTCACTTACCCATTCATTCATTTATTCATTCATTCAAGTGTTTACAGAGGTACTATTAACGCTAGCCATTGTTATAAGTAATGAAGAGATAGCAGTAAAGAAGATGGACAGATTCCTTGCTCTCATGGAGCTTATATTCTAGGCAAATAAACGTCAAACAAACAAATGAATAAATAAAAATGATCATTTTAGTCAGTGGTGTTGCTATGAAGAACACATAGTGAGATAATATTATAAAGCATTGGGGGAGATGACTTCAAATTGGGTGATTAGGGGCAGACCTCAGTCTAAGAAGACACATTGCTATATGCATTTGATGGCTGTTCTTAGTAGCCACCTTTAGATTGTATGTATGCAGTAAGTCAAGAACCAAGATAGCTCTATTAAAAGTGGGCTTTTCTAATTCAACTTTTATTATCTTTTAGAGCACTGCTTTCTAAGTAGCCATTAGAAACAAACTGAGAAGGCATTAAACTTTTGGTGAGACTTGGTAATCTGTCATTCCTCAGCCCAATTTATCATATTTTGTTTTGTTATTACTCTGAGTGAATAAAGGTTAATTGGTTCTGGAATGCCAGGGGGTGTTCTTAGGTTAACTAAACATTTAGACTCACAAGACTTCTGTAGGCCACGGTGGCATCAGTCTACTTTTTGAGCGGTGTACTGAAAAAGATCCAGGACAGGAATGGCAGCTTCCTGGCCAGTTTCCAGTATTCCCCTTCCGTGGAGCCCTTGCTACAGTCCTGCGCAGGGGGGCAGCTCAGGGGCAAAGAGGCAAATTCCATACCGGCAGGTACGAGAGCAGCCCTGACTTAGGAGCCTCACGTCCCTCAGTAGCCACATTTTCTTATAACAACTCCGCAGGACAGCTTTTCCAGGGCCACCAAGTTTGGAATGCTAGGCCCCAATATTATGATTTTTTTTAAATATGTAATTATTTAAATGTATTTCAAATGTGATATGGAACTACACTGTCCAATACAGTAACCATTACTTATAACTGGTTATTGAAATTTAAATTTAGAATTCAGTTTTTCAGCCACACTAGCCATGTTTCAAGCAGTCAACAGCTACACTGGCTACTGGATTAAACAGTATAAGTACAGAACATTTCCATCAGCACAGAAAGTTCTATTACATGGCACTTAAAAAGGTACTTTTTAGTTGCTAATTTAGCACAGTAACAATGTGATATTACAATGCTTTCTCTAGCTTTTTAAGAAAGTTATTTCCCATTACATTATCATTTTGTACTTTGTTAGTGCTTTATGACTAACACAGTGTAAAACAACTAATTTTCTTTGTTACTTAACTAGAAGGCAATCAATGTTTTAAAGAAACCCAATGAGTGAAGAATAGGAAATTTCATAGCTGCAGAAAAGCATAAGAAATCATCAAGTTTGCTTTCCAGCAAGACCACTAGCATTTACAATTCCTAAGAAACCCTGGAGTCACAGGGCTAAAAGACATCTAAAATGTCTAGTTGGGGCTAAGCCACAAGAGCACTGTGAGGTGCAAAGCTTTGTTGTTTCCATAATGCTGTGGGCTCCCACAGACTCACGTATCTCCACTACGCCATCAGTCATCACGATTTACTGCAATTACCATAGTTAAAATTCTCTTTTTTCCAGTAAATATTAAGTCCTAAAAAGGCAGAAATAAATACATATCCCTAGAGCCTAACACCATGCCAGGCACCTGGTAAGTTCCCTTAATGTGTTCAATAAACAATAAATAAAACAAACTCTTAGAATACTAAAAGGTGTATGAGCATATATTACTAAATAGCTCTCACACAAAGTACTGCCATAAGTCACAGCACTATGTACAACCACACTACAAAGTCTACTATTGACAAAGGTACGTATTTGCCTTGGTTAGGTGGCTGGTTGATGAGACAGGAAGGATTTTTCTATCTTCTTTCCATATCATTAAAAAGAAAATCAGTAACTTATTTATATTGCTGTTAAGAAATCATTTTTTAACCCTTTTTCCAACTTGAAGACATGTTAATCTAGCTAACTAAATTAACTACGAAATCCCAGGAAACTTTAGTATTCTGTACTAGAATGATAAAGAGTGATTAATTACTTGTAAAACTGATGAAAAGTGATGCAAAAAACTGTTTTCACCCTTCACTCCCACCCCCAAAGAAAAGCCCCATTGTAACAGGCTAAACTGATGGCCCTCCAAATATGTCCATTCTCTAATCCCTGGAACCTACGATACATTAGGTTACATGGCAAAAGGGGCTTCACACATATAATTAAGGTTAAGGCATTAATTAATGAAGACATTATCCTGGATATTCCTGTGGTCTGATCTAATACCATGGGCCCTTAAAAGCAGAAATCTTTCTGAAGTTGGAGACAGAGTGATGCAGCAGCAGAAGGTAGAGATATGTGAAGAATGGGAAGGCTCTGAGATGGTCCCATGCACAGGGACCACAGAGGCCTCTAGGAGCTCATGGAAAACATGAGAAGGAATGTAGGCAGCTTTAGGAACAAAGACCAGGCCCCAGCTGACAGCCAGTACGAAAAAGAGGATCCCCATCCTACAAGAGCAAGGAACTAAATTTGGCCAGCATAAGTAAGCCTGAAAGCAGACACTTCCCCAGAGCCTGTTGTAAGGAACCCAACCCCTGCTGACACCTTGATTTTGGCCTGATGAGACCCATGTCAGATTTCTAACCTATAGAACTGTGAGATAATAAATGGGCATTGTTTTAATCCACTAAATTTGTGGTTGTTATGGCTGCAAGAGAAAACTAATACACTCATTTTTTATTTTACCCATATACAAAATGCTAGTGTCATTTCTAAATACCAGGGATATTTATACACACATGTATTTATTACACTTACGTACAGACATATTAACATGTGTGTGTGTGATTTTTTAAATTATAAAGGACAGTTTGATAAGATGGCTATAAAGGTTCAAATCTAGACACACTAATAAGGTTTAAAATTCAGCTTTCTGAATTCTAATTTTTTTTCCAAGTCACTGGTTTACTTGTTAAGAACTCTGCCACTTTCTTACCTGGGCAAAATGACAACTTTAGAATGAACTCTCCTGTATCTTCAAAGCTATACACCACCTAGTTTGCTGCTGCTCTTTGTCCTTATCTCCATCTGCTGGAAGACATCTACGCTGCAATTCCTTCTTCGCAAAGTTATTACGGCATTTCTTTTCCCCAGTTTACTTTGCCTGATTGTATAAAAACTGCTTACATTCTACAATTTTTATTCACAGGTTTATTCAACCAAAAAAGTCTAAATATCCAATCAAATGGGAATAGTTAAGTAAAAATAGATACATCTACCCTTGATTGAATATTATACAGACATTTAAAATTAGAGTCATGAAAATCAATTTTCTACTATATTACATAGTTATGATTTATTAAGTGAAAGAATTTTTAAGAAGTTTGATCACTTTAACTATAATTACATAAAAATGTGCATAGAGATTACAACAAAAGCTTGGCAGGTGCGTGCGTGGTTCAGTGGTAGGATTCTCGCCTGCCATGCAGGAGGCCCGGATTTGACTCCTGGCCCGTGTAGTCCAAAGAAAGAAAATGAAAAAAGAACCTTAACAGTGGTTACATATCAGGAAGGTAGGATTTCTTTTTTTTCTTCTAAATTCTGTATATTGTGACTATATATTTTACAAAAAAACATTAAATAACATTAAATTTGTAACATAATCCATATGCAGATACTGTCTCTCATAAGACTTTCTCTCTCTTTACTACCTACTTTACTAAGCTGCAGCGAATATTCCAGTGCAGCCTTGGGAGTGTGTGTGGGTGGGTATGTGTTTATAAATTTTGGTCCTCTTTCTCCGTGAAAAAATAAACTTCTTGAATTAAGGGACCACATCTATTAGCTCCTTTGCATATAATCAGAGTATCTATTATATAATAGTGCCCTTAACACAATGGGCTGATTCTAACAAAATGCCGACTCTCGACAAGTACATCTCTAAGAATGCATGAATACCTTCCAAACAGACATGAAAAAAATTATAATTCGAAGGTGATAAACAGTGGAAAAGAACATATTCTAATTTACTAATATCTTACTCGGCACCTGGAAAACCTTCACAATAATCACTGAACTAAAAGCTTGTGCTGCTGCATGTAGAGAAGGAAATAAACAGTTCCAGAGGCTGGAAACAGGTGAGGAGAAAAGAGCTAACAAACAACTGAAGCATGCGGCCCATGTTAATGAGGCTTTCACTTCAGCTCTCAGTTGATGGAAGTCGCTATCTACTAAACCATTTTCTAGCATTTATTTTCATATTTACCACAGTAGACACATGAATGCCCACACAATTTTCTAATTTCAAAATGAGTGCTAATTTAAAAACACTGAGAACTGTACCACTATGGATACTAGGAAAAGTTTTCTTACAGAGGTTGCATGTCTGATATACAATTTGCAACAGCATACTCTTTAGAGGAATAAACAGAAACATGTACATATTAATGAGATGTACTGCATTAGGAAAAAGAATTTTATAAAAGTAGCCTTTAATAATACCAACTGAAGGAAAACGCTTACAGTATTTTAGATGATTTTAAAACAAAGGTCATTATAAACAGCTGCTTACAAATTCAGGGTGCATTATAAGTTAATCCATGCGATACAGTTTAAGTATTTATTGTAAGTAATACTTCTCTTTGCTAGCTTGTTTTACCTTTATTTGATTTCTAATTGTGCTGAAACATGCTAATAAAATGAGAAGAAAAAGTGTAACAAATACATGTTATTCTTTAATTAAGGGCAAAACATTAAATAAGAGCAACTATTCAAGTGATTTATAATATGCTGTCCCCTATTCATCTCATATGTTGAAGTGAAGGGATGAGGGAGGAAGATGCATACACTGTGGAGAGATAGGCATTATTTTTAAGGGAAAAAACAATCTTAGTCACACAATTAAAGTTATCAAGTGATTACATGTAGAATGTGGGCTGCAAGTTTTCCCCTCTAGTCTGACCTGTTTATACTTTACATTTATAAGTGAAATAAAAAATAGAAATAATAATCTTTAACATATACCCTTGCTAGCTTAATATCATTTTATAAATATTATCCCATGAGTACCATCATTAGGATAGTAAAGGTACTTATTTACAGTAAACTTACACTGATAGAACATATCCCAAGACCTTTATATATCTCCAAACTAAAAAATCAGCACACTACATAATTCACCCTAGAAAACACAAAGACTTATAACCATGAGGATAATAATAAAGTCACAACGAGATGTAGGCTCACTACGTAACATATCTAATGATATGAGATTTGGGGAAAGCAGAAATGATGATTTATACAAATTCTCTCTAGCATTCTGGAATTTTACATTCTTTTGTAAGTCCAAGGAAGTTTATTTCTTCCAACTGAAGAGTTCCTAGTATCAATTTTGAAAAACTGAAATAATTCATTCATCTCTTCTAAGAGGAGGGAAGGGCAGTATTTTTCATTAGAAAAATCAGATTTTCTTAACGACAACTTCCTGAGGCTCCGTCACCAGCTGTTGAAATAGGGATAATGATAAATGACCATGTACCATCCTCACTGGGTTGTTCTGAGTATGCACCAAAAAGCTAGGTTGGAAAGTACTTTGTAAACTCCAACCAGTGATTTCTTGGTCCCATCCCCTCCTATCCCTCTAAAATCTTGCTCCTACCATTATTCCCTTTTATTCCCATAGTCCTCGTTTCCCCCTTAACCTGTAAATATGCTCATTTTTCCAATCTTAAGTAAAAACAAAACACATTCTTGAACCATGAAGCTCATGGATGAAGTCTTCTTTCCTTCTCTGCCCTTAGAATTAAGTTCTATCAAGGGTAGCCCACACTCACTGTATCTCCACAGCCTCATTTCTCATATATTCCTCGACTCCTCACAGGGCTCAGAATCGCACCCCTACCATTACAATGTTGAGTCTAAGCCTCCAGTGGCACCTCTGCCTAATCCAACTGGCATTGTGTAGTTCTGACCTGACTTCCCTAGTGCATTTTACAGTGTTTACCATCCCTTTTTGAAATCTTTCCCTTAGCATCTTTGATGCCACCATCCTTTTGTTGTGTTCCTTTTTCATTCAAGATTCCTTCCTGGTATTTTTACTGGTTTCTCTTTTAACTCATCATCCACCTCCCCCACTGCCCGTAACAAGTCACTTAAACACTGATATTCTGTGGGTTCCATTCAGGGCCATTTCCCCTTTTTTTGTCTCTCTATACTCTCTCCCTAAGTGATTTCAACCATTCTCCTGATTTTAACCACCGCCTATACAGTGATGATTAGCAAATGACTCCCCAGTATAAATCTCACTCTTCCGCTGATTACTAAACATTGCCCACATTTGTCCCACAGGCACCTCAAGCTTAAAATTGGTGAAACTACTGAAACCATCTAAGCAACCATATTCATTCCCTAATCCCCTTGTCTTCCTTCCTTTATTCTCCTCCTTAGTTAATGGAACATCATTCCCCAAGTGAGATTAAAGTTCAGTCTAATCTGAGCACCCACTGTGAGCCACTACTGTGCTAGAATGTATGGAAACCAAACAAGTAAATCATGGCCTCATTATTTAAGGAAATAATTCCATGTGGGAGGCAGTTCAATAAAATATGTACTTTGTGTTTAATTCTGATTGAAAGTTTACAAATTTTGTAACTTGTTCAAGCACCTCTCAGATGAAATCAAACCTATTAACTCCTTGAGAACAGAGATTGTGTCTTATTTTTTTTATTTCAGACACATAATTGGTAGTCAGTAACTGATGAGTGGATGGATGCTACTAATGAATAAAAATAAACTTGTACTGCCAGAAAATATTGAAGCAAAATGTCTTTCTGTGCTTAATTTAACTTTTAACTAGAGAACTGGGTTCAACCTGGAGAAGAAATACCTGGGTAAGAACCTGGATAAGAAAACCTGGACATATCACTTCTTCATTCTCAAAATAATATATATTGTTAAGCAATATTCTAGATTATTAGGTTGGCAAAGTGTTATGCTAATTCTGAGAGTGTAAGTCCTGTAAAATTATTTGAAAATTTCTCTATTTCAATTTTTTTGTTCTTTCAGTCATACCTATGGCTGAGCTATTTCAATTTTTACAGGTATTTGTATCATCTTCCAAATTAGTTTTATTGACAAATTTAATTAAAATGCTACTCATCATTCCTCTTTCATCATTAGAGGCACTGAACAAAATGAGACCTAATAATGATCTCAGTCTCAACCTCCTAATGTCCATCCCCCTCTAAGTAACATTTAAATTACACATGCAAATCAATGATGATTTTTCCTAACAAGATTATCACCAGAATCTTTCAAACCAAACAATATTCTTTCCTATTTTGGCCTAAGCAAAAGGAAAACAGAAAAACATTACATCTAGACAGCCAAAAGAGACAATTCAATATGCTTGAGAGGACTATCACAAGGTTACTTTGTAGAACAGGAAGTGTCAAACTACGCGCATCAGCTGCCACCCTACATACAGATGTCTCTGACATGGTAATAAAATGAGAAACCATTTGGTTTAATAATAATAAAAAAGCAAAATCAGTTGGTGCATATTACATGTAGCATCTAGCCCCGGTTGCCTAGCAACCAGTCCTGAGTGAACTCCACAGAGAATAAAAGCCCTAAACGAATGTACAGTTTGTGCAAGTTTCAAGGACTCCAAGAGATGTGTCAGTAGTTAATCTAAATTCTAGTTGGCAATTACCATACTGAGATGGAGAAAGGAAAATCCATCATTATCTCACAGAATCAACTGTGATATTAACTAGAGTTGAGATTCCACCCTTTAGGTTTATACCTTTTGAAC
>NW_012148530.1:2612623-2614099 GCF_000956105.1 Propithecus coquereli | reverse complement strand
TATATACTGGTTAAATAGTAGCTGTCTGGGAAGAAAAAGTTACTGAAGAGGAAAAAGAAAAGGGAAGGGGAGACAGGAGGAAGAAACAAAGAAAAAATAAAGAAAACTAAGAGATACCAGAAAGTAAAATCTATCCAAACTTCTGAATGAGAAGTGGTATTTCTGAGTTTAAAAAGAATTTTTAAAAACCACAAAAGAAAAAACAGTATTGCTGCTTGGCTACATAAAACTTGAAAATGCAGGTATGTTGACTAATACAACATAATAAAAAAAAATTTGGAAAAAAAAGTTGGTAACAAATACAACAAATAGTTACTATCCTTTTACATCTAAAGCCCATAAAATAAGAGAAAATACCAATAAGTGAACAAAGAATACAGATAGTTAATCCCACCCCAAAATAAGAATGGATAATAAAATGTCTAAAAATCATTCTTAATAATAATCAATGAAATGCACATGATCACAATAGTATCTCTATGACTAACCTATTAGCATCTGTTTTGGCTACGCTACCTTGTCCAGAGTATAATAACATGGCAGTCTTATACGATTTGATAGTATAAGTAAAATAAGGTTTTGCTTTTGAAAAAGAAAAAAATATATAAACACATATGTATTTAATATATACACACATGCACATTTAAATCTGTAAAATGGTTCACATCCTTTGAAAAAGTAATTCCAATTCTGAAAACCTATCCCAAGGAAATGATCTGAAATACAGATAAAGGTTTACATACAACACTGTTTATGGTAGGGAAAAGAATTGGAAATGGTGTAAATGCCTTCCTAATGGAGATGAATATACAATAGTACAGCCATACAGTAAATTATCATGTAGTCACTAACAATGTTTTTAGAAAGATTTTAATAATAGGAAAAAAATCTTATAATGTTTATAAAAAATGGAAAAAGTAGCAAATCATATAAAGTATAATTTCAACACTGGGTTTTAAAAGCATAGAGGGGAGAAATATTACTTTTGAGTAGTAATGATGGGTTTTTCCTTTTCCTCTCCTCTAGTTTCTGTTGTGTTTTTTTTCTTTAAATAATCAGGCTACATTATTTTTGTATTTAAAAACAAAACTTCACCCATTTCATCTATCCCCAATAAAAGTAGGCTTTAGAGCTTTGTATTTAAGTTAACAGCTCATTCGTTTGAGATCTTTCTGTACAGTTCAACATCTCTACTAATTTTAACTTAAACTGACCAAGTAGTTCTGCACATTGTTGTTGAATTAAAAGACCTTTTTGGCCATACGTGATACGTTAGTCTAATGCTAAGGGTAACAAGTATACTGTGTTAAGAGCTTCGATTTGAATAAGAGAATTAAAGCAAGAAAAAAAAATTTTAAGTTTTTAGTAATTAAAGGAGTTTTAAGCACTTTGATATACTTTAGTCACTTTAATGCACTGGATTTATAAGCATAACAAGACTGTGGCTTTGTAGTACCTGAGGTGGTTGAGCAGAGG
>NW_012148530.1:2601002-2602424 GCF_000956105.1 Propithecus coquereli | reverse complement strand
AAAATGACAAAGAATGAAATTTAGGGTTTTTTTAATGACAAACAAATGGAATATTTTTCAAAATGTCTTTACATTCTCATTTCTTACAAGATTTGAGATGGCTCCTACTGCATCTTATAACTCCCTAAGAGTACCAACTCAAAATTGAGAATGCCAACCCTTTTCTACTAAATTAAAAATGCATAGATTTATGTATGTATTCTAAGAGACAATTTAGAGCTTAAGAAAATAAGTTTTTAAAACCAAACGGCAACAATTTATTTAAACAGACCTCACAGTAACAGAAAGATAGAGCTTTAGAGAGAACAGATTGTTCAACAGAACTATCTTTTTTATTACTGGGACCAAGGCAGATGTCAAATAAAATTAACTTTTACAAGCAGCTGCTCTTTTAACTTCATTGATTTTAACAACAGAAAATCCTGTGTCTTTTTGAACTACATTTTCTTATAATAGCAACGGGTCCCAATTACAAACCCCAAACTGTGAGATTCCACGTTACATTTCCCCTTGCTCCTGGAACCAAATTTGTTCTCCGGTTTCATGTTCTCCCTTGGCAGGCTGAGATACTGTTCATCACTAATCATAACAGCCTGGTCCTCGGATGCCCACAGCACTTTCTGGTTTTCAGAGGGCTCTCGCACACATTATCTCACTTGATCTTCACAACAGAGGTGGTTTCGTTAGCACAATGCTTCAGTACACGGAAATTTCTCTATCAGCTGGCTACAAACATGATTTTCAATATGTAAGCTTTAAAAACCGACCAACGACCTTGTCAAGCAAAACGCATAGATTCCATTTGAGCTCTAAACATGCCCAAGTAGTTTAATTTCCGAAGAATATTAAACAGTGCAGAGTTAACAAGATATTTCCAGTTCAGGGGTCTGGATGATACGAAGAACTGAGGGAGCAAACCTGGGAACAGTGTGAGCAGACATCCCAGTGCTGATTTTGATCATGAAACCTATGGTGTGAAAAGAAGCTTGTTACTCAAAGGCTAACCTAAGCACCTTACTGATGCTCTACATTATTTAGAAATGTAAAACAATTGCTTGAGCAAGAAAATAAAAAGGTATTAAGAGATATGCAGTGATAAATGTACATGGATCACTGAATTTTCTCCCTTGGCATAAAGCACCCATAAAATCATTTTACTTTTAGAATACTCTGATAATTTTTGGTTCAAAATTCTTAAGCTACTATAGCAAGTGGTTTCACAATTAGATTTATCATAAGCAAAACAAAGATCTGGCAAGTGGAATTCAACATGTTTTTTTGTTTTTCATGTTGGCACCCCAGAGACTAACTGTCAACCTTTTGTTTGGCCTCTTGAAGGATTGTTCTCAGGCTATAAGGGTGCAGCAACACAGCTAGCATTCCTCATGTTTTTACTACATGCGAGAGTTCTAAATAGACTCT
>NW_012148530.1:2600374-2600952 GCF_000956105.1 Propithecus coquereli | reverse complement strand
TCAATGCTCTGAGCAAAATTATTTCAAGGAAGATTTTGAGTTTTCCAAAGGTTTTGTTTTCAGCTTTTAAGACAATTAGCATTTCAAAAAGAACACGTATCTCTTCATTTTAAGGAGATGAAGTAATAAAGCTATTCCAAAGCTCTTTAAAGGGGCAAACCCATCTGCTAACCTTTTGCTGACAGAATGTGAACTTCATTTTAGGGACTGCTGGCTCCATCGTCTCTTCTGAACTTTCTCTCTGAGCTAATGTAGTTACTACTTACATCCACTGGACTATGAGGGGCAACTATATCCCTAACACTTGCAACATAACAGATGTTTTTAATAAGTATTTATTGTATATGTGTGACAAATTCAAGAACTTAAAACTGTGTAATTTCATTCATTGATAAAAATGAAAGTATATGTCTATGTTTCATAGTTAAAGCTTTTCAAATTCCTGCTTTGAGCAAAACTAAATCTAAACCAAAACTAAACTAAATCAGTTATCAGCCTTCCAAGAAAGCAATACACTATCATAACAAGATTTTTAGCAGTAAACATTTTTAGCATTTCCTCTACAACCTGAAAGAACT
>NW_012148530.1:2595409-2597719 GCF_000956105.1 Propithecus coquereli | reverse complement strand
ATAGCTAAAAATAAACTTGATTAGCATGGAAAAGTGATTTTTAGAATTACAGTCTTTATTCAATACTACTTAAAAATTGGGGTAAGAATCAATTTTAGTGGAATCTCAGAAAAGCAAAAGAAAAGGGGACTAAGAAAATTAAAACTTCCATTTCATCAGGGATAGTTTCTCCCTTTTCTTAAATTAAAACAAAATGTTTTGAAGCAAATATGACAATATATTAACATTGGTTAATTCTTGGAGATAAATACATGAATGTATGTTATACTATTTTGCACGCATTTAGCGTTTGAAGTACTTCAAGAGAAGGGAGGACTGACCGATTCTCAAGTAGTGTGAGGAATGGCTTGGAGGAGGGAAAGCTAAAATAGAGGCAAGGAGATCAATTAAGAGGGTGGTACATGTAGTGCTCCAGGGATCCAAGATGAAGAACCAAATTATGGTGGAGGCAGAAATGACAGAAAGGAAGACGTGAACATGAGAAATATGAAGGAGGTGGAGTCCAAGAACTCTGTTTTAGTCAGAACTCTGACTAAAAGAGGAGGAGAAGATATAGAGGACATGCAGGCAGGTAGATAGTTCTATTAATTGCAAGATAGTGGCTATAGAAGAGGAAGTTGAGAGGAAGAGGGAAAATTATAAGTTTAGTTTTAGACATGCTGAATTTGAGGTATTTTTGCATATCCAAAAGGCAACTGAATATAAATATATGTATCTAAGAGCCCAGGAGAGGATATGGGGCTAAAGATTTAGATTTAAGTGTTATCAGCAAACACGTAGCAGATAAAGCCATGCACTGGCTAAAACTTCCCGTATTATACGCATAAAGCAGAGATTAGGAATAAAGCATGGATGGCCAACTGTCGTGGACTAGTAGTAGCTTATTAAAGCACTGTGTTGAGGGTTCATTCTGTAGGAGAGAAAAAGTACTACCTTTCCTTCCCATCACTAGATTCATGACTGAGACCCCTTATAACAAAAGATAAATTAACAAGAGAAAAGCATACAAATTTATTTAATGTAAGTTTTACATGACGTGGGAGCCCTCAGAAATGAAGACCAAAAGAAACAGGGCACCCTGCATATTTTTATAGACAGTCATGCAGAATTGAGGGACAAAAAGGCCTATTTGTTCAGATTCCTCTCTGTGTCCCTGTCTCTTTAGAGATACGGACATTCTTTCCTCCAGGTATAGGGAGGGCACCTCAGTAATGAAGGTTTTATGACCTATTTCAGGAGGAGGGTCAGCCAGGTTTTGTGGCCTGCTGCAGGGGAGAAGGGGGGAGAAGGTGAGGGTGACCTGAGTGTAACCACCCTGCTTCTGTTGTTTCCTCAAACGCCAAGGTGCCACGTTGTGGAGTAGCATGTCCTAAGCCCCATCAGTTCCAAGCCACGTCCAAGAAACAGTACAAGATTAATTATCATCGTCTGCTCTGGAGAAGAAATGTGAGATTAAAGGAATGTGCCAGGTATGCGCCATCCTTAGTTGGTGCAAGATAATGAGAGAAATAAGGAATTTTGTCAATAGACTTAAAAGTTTTGTAATACTGCTTTTAAGCAATTACAGATTAGAAAGAGAGCACAACCAGTAGCTCCTTTAATTTAACTCTTTTGTTGCACACCTAGAATAAACGAATTTCACTTTGTGAAAAAATGTTCCCTGAGGAAAGCACTCTGCCTCCAGCTACGAAGCTGACTATTGCTCTTAAAACCCCTGAAGGAGATTTTGCTGTCAGCCAGTTGCTATTTCAAAGCAGAATTTTTTTAAAGGGATTGATAAGGGGCCTGTAGGAAGAAAATATTTTTCGTTATTTTCTTCTTCAAATGATGGGCATGAAGGGAGGGAACAAGAATACACAAGGAGGTAAATACATCAGCAAATACGGTAAACGGTCCTTAAAGAGTCAATAGAATATTTTGAAACAAAAGGTGGCTCAATCAGTTGAAAATGAAGAACAAGAGGGTGGCTTCTTAAAATAATAAATCCCTTCTCTCTGAACTGCTCACCCAACACTGGCTAAATTAAAACACATAAAAATGACAGGAAAACAATGCTCACTTGGAAAATATTGCTCAATTTTGTTCTCTGGTGTTTTCACACTCTACCACTCACTTCAGCTTCCTCCCAAAACTCAAGAGGAATCACAATATCCACTAATATCAAAGTTGTCCCTTAAAAAAAATCCAAGATAGGTAATCAGCACAATTTAGGTTCCTTCTTTTTATATGAATATTGGTCTACTCAAAGAAGCACAACAATACTCTTTCAGTGATTTTACGGTAGTGGCGCTTATTATTTACAAATGACAG
>NW_012148530.1:2593556-2595359 GCF_000956105.1 Propithecus coquereli | reverse complement strand
ATCTATCCCCAATAAAAGTAGGCTTTAGAGCTTTGTATTTAAGTTAACAGCTCATTCGTTTGAGATCTTTCTGTACAGTTCAACATCTCTACTAATTTTAACTTAAACTGACCAAGTAGTTCTGCACATTGTTGTTGAATTAAAAGACCTTTTTGGCCATACGTGATACGTTAGTCTAATGCTAAGGGTAACAAGTATACTGTGTTAAGAGCTTCGATTTGAATAAGAGAATTAAAGCAAGAAAAAAAAATTTTAAGTTTTTAGTAATTAAAGGAGTTTTAAGCACTTTGATATACTTTAGTCACTTTAATGCACTGGATTTATAAGCATAACAAGACTGTGGCTTTGTAGTACCTGAGGTGGTTGAGCAGAGGTTGAAGTCTTTCATCAGACTGCACAGCAGGCAAGGACCTGGCTGTTAACTAAAAGCAGAGAAGACAGTTAATAAAAACAGCAAAAGCCAAACACTGAACACTAAATGCAAAACAAGGGCAGGGGGAGAGACAAGGAAGTCGTACTTAAAATGTTTCTCTTTTTCAAAATCAAAAAAGCATATAAAGAGCTGATGTATTATATGACTGAAAGCTCATTACATGGCTCTAAGGACCCAGGATATGTCACTGAGTTTAGAAGAAAAACGTAAGCCAAACAAAGAGTAAGAAGAATAAGAGGAGTGTCCATCCACGTTCATGAAAAAGCCTCTACTCATGAAAATATTATCTTTGTAAATAAAAATGAAAAAATTTCTAAATGTTAAATGTGTAACATCCAACTTTATAGCACTGAATCCCACGATGATGAAGAAATTGAGGAGAGGCACTTTCATTTATAGCTAAAGTACCGTGACCCTGGTTATGTGCAGATGTGCGTGTGTGTATTCCTTCATTTTGACAACCACATTACTATAAGGAACCAAGAACATCCATTAAGTATACAAAAGCAATCCAAAGTATTTAATATTGAGATATGACCTCAAATTGATCTAGGAAATAAAAAGTGAGAGCCAAGGCTGTATTGTCAAATATGGTGCATCAAGTTGACAGACTATCATGAAAATGTGAGCTTTGATATATTTTATGGCAATAATGTTACCTCTACATATCTCTATTTTCCTCTCTGTTCTTAAGAGAATGTCCTCTTATAAGAATTTGACACAAAGAAATTAAAGACATTCATTCGACATAATCAGATAGCTTGGTGTAAAGTTAAAACATCAAAACAAAAATAAAAGATAAATCTCTCCTGGATTCAATTATGATCAAAACAGTTCTTGTATCCTACTAATCAATCATTTGACAATTCATGAAAGAGAATCTTAACCCACAAACTGAAAGATATCCTTTGGTTATATATAGGATATCCTCTCTCTCTCTCATTTTTTTTTATCTTATTTAAAATTTCCTGATAATGGAAAACGGACATTTAACTCAGCAAACCTAATTTTTGATATTATGCAAATAAAAATAAAATCATTTAAAAATATCTAATAAGTATATTTGTGAAAAAATGTTGACCAAAATGCCAAACATGAAGTCATTTTTGTTATATCTAATAATACTGGAGAAACTTTCCCAATTTTGTCCAACAGCCAACACATGTCAACAAAGTTACTGACTCATTTAAAATACAATAAAGTGAGACAATTAGTCTGCTGCAATTTTAGCACAACCAGACTTTCAGTATCCCTGAGAAATGTTAAGTCTAGTATTTCATAACATATAAAATGTTATCAAGGTTATCAAGTTTTAGAAACAAAGCACTTTAATACTTTAATGCTCCCTATATTTGTTAATGTCAAATCAC
>NW_012148530.1:2590182-2592291 GCF_000956105.1 Propithecus coquereli | reverse complement strand
TCTATCTAGGTTAAATAGACTATGGTTTCTAAATATGTTTTAGTACTTTTTTTCTTTTTATAGAAAACACAACAATGTCCTTGACACATAAATCACCAAGAAAGAAAGAGAAAGAAGATCTATCACAGTTTACATCTGTGAAGCCTAAATGGCTTGTCTGAGTGAGGGCTATTTCATGGGAACCATCATAAAAGTCGGCATAACTTATAGCTTATTTCTTATGATCGTTGAGAGGTTAGAGGTGAGTTAAGATTCCTTTCATTATTATGAATATATTTAGCACACTGAATTAACCAATACAGAGTCTGTGCTGTTTTTAGACAAGTATAACAGATTACTCTTAAATAAATCTCATTTTAAAGATTAGTATCATTGAGTAAATCTTTCATTTTGACATATATTTGGGCACAAAAATGATAACGTATTTTACCAACTAATAATCCTCTTTAAATGCCAATAAATATCAGATAAATTCAAAGTCACAAGAGAGAAAAGAGAGGCTAGAGGTTCCTGGTCCAACCTTGTCATTTTATGCACGAGGACACTGGGTTCCTCAAGCCACAAGCAGCTAGTTGCTGGCATGCACACAGAGTCTATGCCAGCAGCTGGGATCTGGGCCCACGTACAGGGCACTGTCCCCTGCCATATTACCATTCAAAGCACTCCATACGATGCATGTGAACTGGCCAGAAGCCTTTGCTGATTCCAGAGGCGTTCTGTCTCCTTTTATTCCCTCGATTCTCAAAACAGGACAGGCACTCTCCAAGATTCACTTCCCCCACGAACTTTGTAAAGATTCCCAAACTTTTGCATGAAAGGTTCCTTCACATCATTTGAGACTTGATTCAAATGCACTCGCTCACTGAGGCCTTCCCTAACTACCCTTGACAAAGCAGCTGGTATTCTATTACTCAGGTATCTCACAACATTTCTCACTGCCTGAAATCACCTTATTAATTTTCTCAGTTGTGTGTAAGCTCCACCAGGGCAGGAGCTTTTCTGTCTTACCACCACTTCCCCCCACTGTTTTGAACAGCATGTGGTGTAGCATACAGTAGGCACTCAATAAATACTGCAGAGTGAATATAAGGTTCACCGCTCTCAAATATTTCCAATAGAGTCATGAATTTAGAAAGGTGTAACCTAGACACTGTCCTGCATTTCTAATGTTTTCATTAGTAAACATGACCTATCAACTAGAGGGGCCAAACACATTTCTCCTTTCATTTCGAAGTAAATGGAATATCTAAGTCCTTCCATTAAAAGGTCAAGTGCTCCACCATGCAATGCAGTCGAAACAGGAACTCCCTAGTTCAAATGAAACAAGTAGCCCAAAACTAGCAGTCTGAAACCCTAAGGATATATTATAACTGGCACTATCAAAAAAGTAACCATGACATAGTTCCTTCCTTCTAATCTATGTACTTTTGGTGAGGGGTACAGGGGTTGGTCACTAAATGATAGCTACAAATAAAGCAGAAATATCAACTAAATATATATTTTTCCAACATTAAAAATTATAAACACATAAAGTTCAGTGTGAACTTTTTCATGGGTGTTCAAGTGAACACCCATTAAAAAAACCTAACCTGCCAAGACTGAGACTGCTTCAAAAATTTATAGAAAGTAAATAAGGAACAGACATAAATGTGACTCTATTCAAATAAGACTCAGACCAACGTAAAAAAACAGGCTTTGTCATTTAAATCACAATGCTAAAATTAAAGTGTGTGTTTAAACACCTTTCAAGATATTATTTCTAAATAAGTTGCAGTTTCTGGTAGGTTAGTTATTTTGAAAGGTAGTCCAAAATATTTGTCTCAAAACACCCCCATCCCAAAAGGACGTAAAATTTTACGAAATTTGAGATCTAAATAGTAATTAGAAGATTAACCTACACAAGGATGGAAAAATCTGGACATAAAGCATGCTTGGTTCTCTTATCTTTTTGAGAGTAAAGCAAACACAGAAAATACTTTCTTCTCAGACTTTTTTTTTGAGACAGAGTCTCACTCTTTTGCCAGGGCTAGAGTGCCGTGGCGTCATCCTAGCTCACAGCAACCTCAAACTCCTGGGCTCAAGCGATCCTACTGCCTCAGCCTCCCGAGT
>NW_012148530.1:2583964-2586262 GCF_000956105.1 Propithecus coquereli | reverse complement strand
TAATCTAACATCTTTAAAACACCACACACATTCTTAAAAATATAAATAAATCTCTAATCTAATTGTTGGACTAATAACCAACAATTAAGCATAATTCTTAAAAAAGAGAACTCTGTTACACAACTCCTAACCCTGAGATGTTTCAGATCCAACTTAAGTACCATTGAAAAGGACAGTCATGTGCAGCTTGTCACCCCTTGCACAACACATAAGAGTATGACTTGGGGCTGCAACATTTCCTTGCAAAGAAATTTTTGTTCTGCTTAAGCATGTGCATCATATGGTGCCTGGCCAACCTCACTGCTACATCTGGCAAAGAGGGAACAGGGTCTTTCACCTGCAGCACAAGGGGGCGTGTGTGGACTTCCCTACGTTGGCTGCAGGATGAGCCATAGGGACCAACTCTCACTATTAAAGCCGATTTTGTTGCCTCTTCTCCATGTGAGTAAAGCGTTGTTCCACCCAGTGCCTATGCAAGTCATGTCTTTCTTAATGACACCAACACCTGCAAACGATGCAGGAGATTGACATTCTGGGACTGCTGCTGCTGGTGGAAGGTGCTGTGCTCCTTGTTCCCTCCCAGGCAGTGAGACTCCTCCCATGAAGGTGGTAACAGGTCTCACTTGCTTAACAAGTACAAAAACATTCTCAGAATCACAGATTGCTCAGTCGAATTCCAAGTGACTGTTTAACCTACATTCTACTTTTTAACTAATTACACACTTTCTATTGTCAAAAAGGCAGTTTTGAACCCCTAGTATATAGACTCTCAAGTTTTCCCAGCAACGCTGTCCCTGGTGCACATTACATTGCAGATGATGGGGGAGAGGGGCAGGAAACGCTGCTGAGGCAATAATCCTGGGAAATCTGATTATGGATTCCAACCAATACCATCCGCAAACGCTGTATCATTATTGGCCATCTACTCTAATGGGATTCTCCTTTTCCAACAACTTCCAATGCAAAATCAATACTACACATGCTCTGACTGTAGTCAGGGATCACATACTAAGATTTTAATACATGTAAGACCGAAAGAAGTTAGAAATCAGGTGGAAAGAACATAATAATAATCAGTGCAAACCTGAGCTCCAAGACAGACATGCCTAGATTCAAATCCTAGCTCTTACTAATGACCTTGAAGTAATTACTTAGTGCCTCAACTTTCTCATCTGTAAATGAGGACACTAGTCTCTATTTCACATGGCCATTGTAAGAACTAAAATTAATAAATGAAAGCAACATATAGACCATAGGCCTTCAACTATATATTCAGCAAATATGTATTGTGCAAAACAATGGACTCTGTGCTAAGAGCGAGTGGGTGCTGCTAGTACTAACCACCACTAAAACTACCACCGTCGCCATTACTATCACTTCTGCTATTTCAAATCAATTGACTGAACTGCACTCACAATTAATATGCTCGCCCTTGAGACAATTACCCTAAGAGTACATTTACAGAATTCTTCTATTATTTCAATTCCCAATGGGTCCAATTTGCTTCTTAAAAAAATGAAAGCTATTTATTACCATCTGGTTTTCAGTAAAATGTTCTTCTACAAGTTAAATGAGTTTGTTTCTTATTATTTACAAAATAATTTTAAGTTCCAAATTTTATTGATCAAATAAACTCATCCCCAAACATGATAATGCACTGCTACATTTTTACCACAATATTATCTCAAAAGTAGACAGTTCTTAAAGAAACATATTATATATATTCATATATAAAAATATACACAAAATACACACCTTGAAACTCAGGTAGATGTCTTTTTTACATATTTCCACCTTTTTATCTGTCTTTACCTACATGAATATTTCATAGAAGAGGGTAGACTTGAAGACACTGATTCAAAACCAAGCTGAGTGCTAATTCCAATTAAAATTTAATATTAAACAAGCTTATTAGAAGTCACTTCTCTGTTGTAACTTTCTAGGGGAATTGTTAAAACTTGACTGTCTAGTAATCTCTTAAATTGTTTTCCTGATATAACAGTGACTATAAAAATTCAAGGGCTATATAAAAGTCACCAAAAATAAGCATTAAATGCATTTGTCACTCTGCACACAAGTTTTTCTGAACTGCTTTATTTTTTGAATATGAACAAAATCCTTATGCTTCACACTAGAAGAAATCAACTGTACACTCTATGTAGGGGGACGAGATTAAGGCTTTTGTATAAATAAGCAACCACAGGAATATTTGTTGAGTGTCTACTCAATTTTCATCCATTTTCCCAAGACATCCATCTCACCAAGCCAAGTTGTTTCATAATAAATACTACATCAATG
>NW_012148530.1:2582472-2583914 GCF_000956105.1 Propithecus coquereli | reverse complement strand
ACCTCTTAAATGACAGTAACTTCTCCCAGATATTTATATAAAGTTATAAAATTATGTAACATGAACTGTCACCCTATATAATTTTTCAATCAGGACGATCATAAACAAAATAGATCCCTTATTACATTGAGAAATACTTTATCAAATGCAGTATGAATTTATGAATTTGTTCTACAAGTTCTAAATTACACATTGTATACACTATTTTCCTCACCTCAAATATGCAGAATAACTGAGAACCCTCAGAGCTAAAAGGATAATTTAGGCTGATTCATGTTCCTTTGTAGATAATCTATCCTTTCACTCTAAAATTGTTTAGATTTCTTTGGTCTCGATATTCCTTAATTTCACTATAGTCTACCAAGATGTGGTTTTTTCTTATCTTTCCTGGATGGTGTATTATTAGCCCTTTCCATCTGAAGTCTTTTCCTCTTTCTTAATTCTGAGTGATTTACCATTGTTAGTTCTTTGAATATTTTTCTCTCCTCCAATTTTTCTTCCTTCTGGGAATTCTATTATTTGAATGTTGGCACTACCACTTCTCTCCTCCATATTCCTTAGCTTTCTTCAATATTTTCTATCTCTACCTTTCCTTCTGCCTTCAGAGGTCCTCAATATGATATTCGAGTTCAATAATATATTTTTACCTATATCCACCCTACTTATCTGATTTAAGTTTTTTACTTAATAAAGTCATAGCTAATATCAATTTGTTCTTTTTATGACTTCTTGTTCCTTAATAATACTACTATTACCCCATATCATTGTATGCATTTATTATGTTTCTTTTAAATTACTGATCATTCAGTTCTAATAATTCTGCCTGATGAGGTCTGTAATACTATTGAGTTTATATTTTTATGTTTTCAACAGTGGCTATGCTTTCCACATCTCTAATTATTTTGGCCTGTGACATCATAGTCACCAAAAACTAGGAGACACTAGGTCTAGAAACATGTACAGAAAAAAATGGCCAAAACACAAGTCCCTCTTGGTGAATTTGAGAAGGATGGAGAGGGATGAGCCAAATAACCCCTTGTGACCACTTCTGTTTGCTGCCTACTACCAGGTAACTCCTTTAGAAGGTAAGTCCTTTAAAAGGTAACTCTTTTAGAGGATTAGCCTGTAAAGTCTCAGCAGCAGCACTGGGAGAAAGCAATCTCAGTAGGGTATAATGTGCAAGCTCTGGGAGCAGTGAGTGCCCTGGGGTAGTTGGTTGGCTTGGACCTGTTTGCATCAGCTCTTCACCCCATCAGCCTTTCGTGCTGCCCCTGACATAATGCTACTCACACCAATTTTTGTAGCAGAAGGGCAGGCAATTATTGTCTCAAAGTGATTGGACAAAGTCAGACCAAAAACAAAACAAAAACAACTTAATTTTGCTTCTCCTGATGCCTCAGGTCATCCTGCACCCTAAGCTGAACCACCTACACACACACACA
>NW_012148530.1:2579642-2582422 GCF_000956105.1 Propithecus coquereli | reverse complement strand
CAAAGTATTCATTTGCTTAGTATTTCAGCTACTTTCCTTGCCTCTGTGACTTAATTTTCCGTGGTGTCTCAGAGCACAATGATGTCCTCCTTGACAGAGACCTTGCCTTTGTAGATGTAGAAAATGTTTTTAGTTAAGTATGAAACAGCCCAGTGTGTCTCCATATCTCACTCACTGTTTCTCTAACCTGAAATAATTAGATGTTGCACTATTTTTGGATTCATTCAGTTTAGCTGAAATGTAAGCTACTTTCTATATACATGAAGTAGTGCCACAGTTTTTCTTTAAAAACAAATAAGACTATTATATAATTTTGTTCCTCTACTAAAGAATTTCTGTTTTTAAGCCCTTCTGAAAGGAGCATCTTAAAATACTTGATTAACTTTCCATTATACATAAGGAAACATGTCTTGCCTATTAAAAGTAGAGCCTTGTGATGAATTATAAAACTTTTCTGATTCTATTTAAGACAAATCAGAACAGGAAAAATAATTTCCATTCCTAGAACACAAAAATCAATAACAACCATTCATTATGAAATGAAAATAGAAAAGTATACTGTTTTTGCTGTGATAAGGACACAATGTCAACTAGACATTTCACCTCAGCATTCTGATCTAACATTAGATAAGATGGATTTTCATGAAGGTTTTAATTCATCACAAATTTAGAGACAAAACTCATTTAATATGACTGAAGAAGTAATAAAACAAAATAGACATACTTTGAAATGTTTCAACAAACACATCAGGGTTACCCCAAATCCTTTTCTTTCCTCATCGTTTTTTTTAAAGCAAAACTAGGAATTATCACAAGTAGCTACTTGGATCACTGATGTCTTCTCATTTCTAAACTCACAGAAGTCTCAAATAACATACAGTCTCTTTAAGAAGACAGACCCAAGCCCCTGAATTTAATGTATCATACCAATAAAAGAATAAATCAGTTCACTGTTAATTTGGGTCACCTAGTAAATCAAAATTACATGTTAAATTCCATTTTCTTAAGAAAAGTAGATATTATTCATATTCCTTATTTCCTTTCAGGTTATGAACCTTTTCTATTATTTTTTAGGTTAAAGACAATAACTAGATTACATGGTAAAGAAGAGATGCTGGTCTGAAAAGTGAAAAAATCCTTACCTGCTTGCTTAGGTTTTTAAAATATAATGTATCTATTATAACAACCGCCTATTGTTGTGACTGCCTAAAATTATGAGCTGCCATTTTAGTGATGGAATGGACTCTGGTTAGTATCTTACTGCAAGCTGGAGAGGTAGGGATTCTAGACCACTCTGACATACTGTTATCTGCAACTACCCCATCTGACTCGAAGCACCAAGGTATAAAATCAAGACGAGGTAAAGTAAACATGTTTAGAGATGCTCTTCCTAAGAAAAATCATTTTAGCATCTCGTATTTGTAAAACATCCTTTGATATCAGAACAGCTAGTTGAGACTTTTCAAAGACCTTGACATACAGTTGACTGATTGCTTTCCAATGACATTATTTCATACTTTCTGGCACAATCAGGCTGATAGTGTTTGATGGATAACCAGACAAGCAAAGGACAAGTCTGAGCAATCGCCATCTTTTATATCTGACATCTTCATGTTTTATTACATATCTTAGGAAAAGAGAAAGGGAACAAAAACCCAGGAAGCCCCAAATTGTATTACTTTGAAGCAGCCACCATCTTTAAATAAAAATGTACTTTGTTGCAACTACTGAATCATCAACAGTTTATAGAATAGGGAGGAAGGAGAGATTTGCACCTTGTATTTCTCAGTTAAATTTTGCTGTCTCTAATAAAATGTTTTGAGTGAATGATCAAAAGATCCCCTGGATAAAGCACAGTACACCAAATGGGAAGCTTGATTTTTCCTGTTCTGCTATTTGTGCCTGATTTATTTCCCCCTAAGTTTGTTCATTTTAATCACATATAAATGAATGCCAGCATGAACCAAAATCTGTCCAAGATGTTTCAACAGTGTTTTCAGGTGAACTATCAAATAGTTCACAGAATTTAAAATCAACTACTGAAAAACATATATATTTGCCATAAATCACCACTGAGGATTTTTTTAATTACATTAACTAAAGGTTCAGTAGACATTTTTAATTAAAGACACATCAAGTAAACATATTGGCAATAAGGGACTTAAGGAAACTGGACATTTGCAAGAGCAGACTGTGACTTTTCACCAACATTTTAGCTGGAAGTCAAAGACAAATGCTTTTTTGGCCACTGTGCAAGGGAAGGATGAAGATGCTCTTACTAATAGGAGCAAGAACAAATCTGGAAGGAAAACAGGTTTGTCCATGTTAAGTATGAACTGCTGTTAGACAACCAGTCAGAACTATCTGGACTTAAGAAATAAAACTGTAAAAATCATTCAATCAACCTCATAACTTTTTGTAGATTTATGTGCTTTAACATAATTTCTACCCTGAAACTAGAGCAAACAAATAATGTCTGCAGTCTTAGTGTTCCTTTCTATTTTAAGCTATAATTAATGGATACAAGTATCACTTGCTACAGAATTATCCAGGTCTGGGATACCTTACAAAATGGAAGTCTTAAAGGCAGATCTTAAGTTGCCCAAGGATTCTCAAAATAATGAACAATCATTTGCTTTAGGGATGTACTGACAATACATTAGCTACTAGAGACATGTAGCTACCGAATTCTTAAAATGTGGCTAGTCCAAATTGAGATATGCTGTAAAATATACACCAAATTTCAGACTTAGCATAGGGAAACAAATGCAAAACATCTC
>NW_012148530.1:2528974-2565422 GCF_000956105.1 Propithecus coquereli | reverse complement strand
AACCCACTTAGCCTGTTCTCCGTGTTTCAGCCTCCTCTTCAGTCCCATCCCTCACCCAACCCTTCTTCCCCTCAGGCTACGTGCTCCTGCCTTCTGAATGCAGCTCTTCCCACTGGTCCAGTAGTTCCATGCCCCTGCTCTTTGGGATTTCAGTTCTCCTTCCACACACACTCCATCTCCTCTCTACCAAACACCTATTCATCTTTTCCATCCCTTACGAGACTTCTGCTATCTTAATCTTAGAGCTGATGAATGCCTCCTTGGCCTCCCTGCAACACACGCCTCTTCACTGCTTTGCACACATCTGTTTGCTTGTCGTGCTCCTTCTCCTGGACTGCAAGCTCCTTTAGGGCAGAGGCCAGGGCTTGTTCATCTCTGACCCCATAAAGCATAGCATGGAGTTTTCACTCAATGAATGTCTCTATCAAATGGATTAATTTGCCTTTTTATGTGAGGAAAAAGTCCTACACATGGTACACACTCATTAAATATCTACTGAATAAATGAATAAATAGATTCTCTAGCCATTGGTAATGATACATGGACCACCGCAGATGCTCCTGTTTCCTATAACCTAAGAGCTCTCAAAACATAGACGTAATTTTTTTTTTCTCTAACTTCTACTCTGTCTTGGAGACCTTAAATTAAAAGGATAAGAAAATGCAGCTCTATACTCATCAGCACTTTCACAGATCAATACCTGCTCAGGTCTAATGTTAATAGTTACAAATATCAAACTCTGAACTAATTCACATAACCTACGACTGCCCACCAGTAAGAAGCAGAACTCTCACAGGGACAAGGAACAGAAACCAAACTCTTAACCACCCAAGGGGGAAAATAGCAATTGTTAAAAGGATTCTAGGTTGGAGTAGCTCACAGAATCTAAGGAAGAGTTACAATAAAGAGGGCAGTGCCAGGGCCTTACAGAATAAAGCCAGGTACTTTGCCCATCAATTCAATTTGGGCCAGGATGTCCTAGACTAACCCCTGTGGCCAGAAGAATATGAAACTATGGTTTCCCGGTCTGTTATATGTTTGCAGAATCTCCACCTCCATATAGCTAGTCACCCCATATAGCTAACCCACTA
The DNA here is from genome assembly GCF_000956105.1 of Propithecus coquereli. Classification (NCBI taxonomy): domain Eukaryota; kingdom Metazoa; phylum Chordata; class Mammalia; order Primates; family Indriidae; genus Propithecus; species Propithecus coquereli. Next base: position 2,564,331 of record NW_012148530.1, on the reverse strand, counting down.
TTCAGATGGCTCCAAAATAACAGCTCCATAGGAACTTGTCTTTACAACTTAATGAGGCAAGTATTTATCCATTCATCAGTACTGTTCTAGATGCTAAGGATAGAGGCACGAACAAGGCAAAGTTCCTGCCTTCTAATGGTGGAAATACATACAAAATGTAATGTCAAATACAATTAAGTGCTGTAATGAAAACAATCTGGGAAGGGGAAGGGGAGTGATGAGGGAGGGTTGGGAGCAAAAGGCTAATACAGATAGGAAAAGTTTCTCTGAGAGGATGACATTTGAGGAGAGAGACCTGCACAGAGTAAAGGGCACAAATCATGCACACATCTGGTGGGGAAAGACTGTAAGATGAAGGAAAAGCAAATACAAAGGGCCTAAGGTACCAGTGTTTGAGGGACCACAAAAAAAAAAAAGGGAAAAGCAATGGTCCATGGTAAAGGAAGAACAAACAAAGGCCCTGAAACAAGAACAAAGTGATATCGCTAGAAAAGAGTGAAGAAATAGTAGTTTTTAAAAATGAAATTAGACAGACAGGAACCAGAGCATGCCTTTGGACCATGCGTGGTTAGGAATCGGGATTTTTTTATTCTGAATGTGACAAGAAACCATGTGAGTTTCTTCTCATTTAAAGCAGACTGCTTTCAGTTGAAAATTTAAATGTGGGCCTTCTTATTCTAATCTCGGAGAGAAAAGAAAGCAATTAAAATGGTTAATGACGGCATAATCCCTACAATGATCTTTATATCTCTATAATTTACTTTTTGAACATCTGTGTAAATACTATCATGTATCAGGCTTTAGAACCTGTTATAAAAAAGATTTTGTGCAATCACTCAAGTGAAAAGCATGATTTTTATTTCCCATATGCTAAAGCTTTTAAATCTATAAAGTTCAAGCCAGGTCAAAGTAATATTTGTGAATAAGCAGAATGAAGTAAATAAATTTTAACTGTCATTAGTAACCAAAATCACAGAACCAAGTATTTGAAATAGCACATGGTATTATTAAATCAATGAGTAAAATGATATAAAGCCTAGTATTGTTTTAATAACATCAGAACTATTTAATGTCTTGATCATTTTAGGACCAAACCCAAGCCACTTTATTTACTTTTTTAACTACTTTTCTATATCACAGTTAAATTGCCTTCTGGTGCTTTTGTTTAGTTTAGATACTGGTTCACATTTCATTGTAAGTTATGTAACCTTACATTTCAAAGGAAATAAATATTTCACTTTACAATAAAGGTACTTTTGTTATATGAAATACCAGGTCTTAGTGATTGATGATGCTATATCAACACTAGCAACTACCCCATTTCCTAATCAAAAACCCTACAAACAAATGGCATCTTCCTTCACTATTCCCATTCTTTTCCTGCTATACAATACACAAGTCTTTTTCTTCTTGTGTTCCCCAAGCCTACATAACTTCATAACCTACACTTAATTAACAGTCAGTATTAACTTGCCCAGTGATCCATTCATCTCTTCTGCATCACTGAAAAACACTAACTTCTGGTTATCCAAGACTCATAAATTTTGGTATGGGTGGGTTTTTTTTACCTACCTTATGTGACTAGTGTGTTTTCATGTTCACCATAATTTTTTTTTTTTTTTTTGAGACAGAGCCTGGCTCTGTTGCCTAGGCTCGAGTGCAGTGGTGTCAGCCAAGCTCACAGCAATGTCAAACTCCTGGGCTCAAGCGATCCTCCTGCCTCAGCCTCCGAAGTAGCTGGGACTACAGGCATGCGCCACCATGCCCGGCTAATTTTTTCTATATATTTTTAGTTGTCCAGCTAATTTCTTTCTGTTTTTTTAGTAGAGACGGGGTCTCGCTCTTGTTCAGGCTGATCTCGAACTCCTGAGCTCAAATGATCCACTCGCCTTGGCCTCCCAGAGTGCTAGGATTACAGGCGTGAGCCACCGCGCCCGGCCCATAATATTTTTAAAGATAATTTCTGACAAGATATACAGGTAGATGTGTGTGTGTGTCTCTTTTAAAACAACCACTGACAGGACTATAAGGCATATTGTTTATGCTGCTGGCATTTCCTTTTTGCTGTTGCTGCTATTCAAACATTTCAAGAAGATTGTACTGTGCTCATATCCTGAGGCTTTAATCAAAGCCATAGTTTTAAATATAAACAACAAATCATCCAAAACATCTTATAATGAACAATCTACTTTCCTAAGAGGATCAAGGAGGCCATCTGAGGCTGGTCCTCTGCCTTCTTCCTCAAAAAAAATCTCTGTGTTTGGTGTACCTTTCTCTTCCTTCCCTCTTGGGTTCATAAAATATGTACCCTATCTCTTAATGCTATCCCTAATATGCTGCTCACACCTTGCTTCCTTCTATCAAGTACCTTTGCTCTACAGCTTCGAGATAATTTGCTCTCACATGCATCTTAAATTTTCATGGTCCTATTGGTCTTCTCTCTTTATATAAACATACTTATTTCTTCTGTGTTTAAAAAAAAAAATCCCCAAATGTATTGTTTGTATTTACACCTTAATCCCTTTAGATTTGGCCTTTACATGTACCAATGAACTGAAACATCCTTCAACACCTTTCTTCTATCCTTATCTTCCTCAATCTTCTACAGGATGTGACTCTGCTGATCACCAGTGTCTATTAAATTGGTCTCTCCTAGGTTTTCTTTTAAATCTCTAATTTCTATGAGGGCTGTCTGGAAAGTATCCAGCCATGTAACCATTCTCATTATGTTAACAATGGCTGGATACTTTCGGACAGCCCTCGTATATTTCTTTTGCTTACTATTTATTGCCCATCCCCAAGTAAGATGTGAAATATTATCTCTCTATATTTGATTTTCAAATAGTTCTAGTTATAACCTTTCTAAGCTACAGACTCAGATTTATAACTTCTTTCTGGATAACTCAATCTAAATAACTCATCTGAATTCAGAATGACTATAATACAAACCAAACTCATCATTTTCCCCTAAATTAAAAAGAAAACTCCGAATTATTTATTTTTGTCAACAGTATTCTGACCCTTCAGTCGCCAAGTACCAAGACCCAAATCTTCATTTTACTTTTCTCTCCATTATCCTTCCTATCCACATCCATGCAGGCTTCCCCATTATTCTTTCTGTTCTCACCTTGGCCACCCAATAAGCCTTCTGAGGTTCCCACCTAGACTAGTTCAATAGTTTCCAACTTAATTTCTCAGCTCCTTATTTTTCACCCCACCTCTACTAGCCAGAAAATAATCTTCCTGAAACATGTCCATTTCTAACTCAAAAAGTCTTTGATGGAAAAAAAAAAAAAAAGTTCAACATCACTAGACATCAGGAAAAAGCAAGTTAAACCCATCATGAGATAGCACTATGCACCTATCAGAATGGCAAAAATAAAAATACTAAAATAACAAAATCACAGAAATGGAGAACAATTAGTGGCTGCTAGGCATGGGGGTTGGGGGTAGACAGAGTGAATATAGATAAAGGGAAGCCTTGTGGTGATGGTTACACAAATCTATATGATAGAATCTCGTACACACACACATAGGTGCATGTAAAACTGACGAAATCTGAACAGTTCTGTGTGTCAATGTCAATTTCCTAGTTTTGATATTGTACTAAAGTTATGCAAGATGTTTCCATTGGAGGAAACTGGGTGAAGGATACATGAGACTCCTCTGTTCATTTCTTTTCAACTTCTTGTATACGTACAATTATTGCAAAATAAACAATTTTTAAAAATAATAAAAAGAAATAAGAAAAAACTCAATTTAAAAAGTCATAGATGGTTTCCACTGCCTACTGAATTATGTGCAATTGTATTCAGACTTCAAGTTCCTTGCACTGTCTTCACCTTCTCTCATTCCCAAGTGAACCCTTGCTATACCCTAAACACATGTCATGCATTTGTGACTCTAGTTGGTAGCCCACAAGTTTCTCTCTAGGCGGAGCAAACACCTAACTACCTCTTTCCCCTCCATCTTCATTTTGAGAAATCCTACTCATCCCTCAAGTGCATTTCAAATTGCCTTCTCTGCTTCCTTCATCCAGACATTATCACTCCTTTCATCTGAACACAGCTTCTTATTCAGTATGGAAATTATCATATTCTGCCTGATATTGTAGTTACTTGTTTTAGCTTCCCTTCAGACTTCATGGTTCTTCATGTTCACGGCTATATTATTATTCTTTTCCTCTTGTGTAGCATCTAGCTGGTGACCTTGCAATACATAATGGCTGGATTTTCAATAGGCAAAGTGTTTTACAAATCAAAGAAAAGAAAAAACTACCACACACACACACCCTTAAAAATGTTGCCAGGTCTTTACCCACTATTCCATTCCCTCAGCCATCTGAGCCCCATAATGAGGACAGTGGTGCACTTGAATGTTTTTTAAAGGCCACATGTATATGGGACAATGTATCCAGCTGTGAAAGAGCAAGCTTTTTTCCTCTGTAAGACAGTAATAAGAACATTTTAGATTATACTTAAAAATGTATCTTTTAAAAGTCTCCAAGGAACAGCTGCAAATTATCCCTTACACAGGAAGAATCATTAGTTCTCTCTACTCAAGACCTGAGAAACAAGATGAATCATAAAAGGCTATGAATAAAAGCAGTCTAAGTGTAACTTTTCCTATTCCTATTATTCTTGAAAGAATTGTTTTAAATTTTGATGCATTTTTTGAATAATCCACAACACATTAACCAAGTAATTATGGCCAACCAATGATTTCAAATTCATTACTGTATAAGTTCTCAGAATTATCAACCACACTCAAATCGGTTCAGATGACCTATTCTTAATTTATGAGATTTCTTTCCATTTTTAGGTCAGTGACTAAAAATTATATGCAATGACTATAATAAATGTTTAACCTAGAATACAGCTTAATTGATTTTCTTTATTCTCTTAAGTCAGTAATAGTAATAGAACCAGTAATAGAACCCTGGAAATAACAGTAACTACTTCACAGATGAGGAAGTTTAGTCTCAGTGATGTTAATGAGCTTGCCTAAGGGAACATGGTAAGCTGGCAGGCCAAGATTCGAATCCAGATCTAACTCCAAAGTCGATACAAATTCTAGTGCACCTGTCAACCTAGGTTCACTTGCAAATTTCCAGCTAAGAAAAAGTTACGTTCATTAAATAATATTAGTAGAGCATGTTAATCTCTAAATATCTCATGTGTTTTTGTATGTATCAAGAAAAGTACTTGAAAGAGGCAACATACCTCTCTTACTTGTTCAACTTGCTACAAGAAACATACAGTTATTTCCTAAGAAAAGGAATCCAACAGAAAATAACAACAACAACAAAAGGCAGTATAGCAGTGTTCAAGAAGACAGATATTGAATGGGATTAGTCAAATTTAAGGGATCACTGGCAAATTACTTAACCTTTCTGTGCCTTAGTTTCTCCATTTGTAAAGTAAGAAATCCCTACACTTCATGGGATTATGGGTGTTAAACATACATACAGTATCTGACTTATAAGTAGACAATCAACATTAGCTATTACTATTGTCATTTCATTATTTATATTTTAGTACAGTGCATGATTCTGAATTATCACTGACACACTATTATCTGTTATCTGCAAGGAATACTATGCTATACAAGATGCAAACAGTTTACAACAAAAATGGGGGTTATAATCCTCACTTTTATAGAATGTTCCTCATAATCATATACACATACTTTGCTTATACTCCACAGAGGTTATTATCTGGTTTTAAACAAATGTCTTTCCTCAGTAGGGTCTCCAATCCCCTATTACCACTCACTCCCACTAATATAGCTTCCTGCATCTTAGTCTACCCTTAATAATCTATACTCTTTTACTATTTAACTAAAATATCTATTACTGGTAGTGCTGTTAATAGTAGTAGTTTACAGCTTGGAGATATCTGAATGTGAAAAACATTGTTACGAAAACCACAAGAAAGTTTCAGCCTCGGTCCAATTGCGTACCACACAAAGATCCAATTATTGAGACAACGGGAATTGCCACAGAAGAAAGGAATTTTTTTTTTTTAATACAAAAGATGTCTCATCAGAATAAGAAAAGCTGCTTCAAACCATCTCCCCAACTAATGGAGAGTATGGGCTTTTTAAGAAGGGGCACATCCTTTGGGGCGGGTTGTGTTGACATTAACAAGGGGCAGTGTGCATTGGAGCAAGTTAGTGAGGGGTGGTGAGTCTTGGCATCAGGAAGTCTGCCCAGGGGTCTTCAGAATCTCCACTCCTTTGTCTTCCAGAAATTCTGTCATTTCTGGGAACTACCTCAGAAAGATCATCAAGCCCTACTGGCCTGAGAATCTAAAACATGAGAGGGAAAGGATTATAAACAAACATATAGGGGTTATTGAAATTTTTTCAGAGCCAGTTACAAAATTATATGTGAATGTGGCATAAAAACAAACACTCATTTAAGAATTTTAAACAAGTTTAAAATGGAAGGCATTTTAGTTTCCTTTGAAGAGTGAAAGAAAGGCTATTTTCTATGGATTTTAAGTTTTAATAAAATACTCTTGATATTTGATGATTAATTCTAAAGATAACTTTATACTACTTTTAAATGAACACATATGCTCCAAACTGTAACTATTAATATTCAGTACTATTTGTAAGCAATAGCGCTAACTTATCTTCAAAAACTAGGAACTAAATTTCATAAAACTCTTAATATGCAACTCATTCACAAAATTAGTAAAATCTCTTCCCAGTTTATTATGAAGTTTTAAATCACATAATCAAATTACTTACACTATACGATATTTGAACCAATGGATCGGGATAGTCTACAGAATTTTTTTGCAAAGAGTACCACAAGTATACATCTGAACATTCATCTTTCACAGCTGATTGTGCTATATTACAAATACAATGATGGTTACATTGTTAATACTTTTATATGGTATAATATTAAATAACATTAATAAATAGAAAAGGATGACATGCTACCTAAAATATCTAACTGAAGCAGATGAATGGTATTTCAAAATTTCCTAAAGAGAATTTCTCTTGTGGATCTGTAGTTCACTCAAGTGGCTACAACTGGTATTTATGCAAAGCTTATCAGGGTATGCAGAAGCTGTACAGTTTCCCATCCATTAAACCTGCCTTTAACTTAAATTCCAGCTGAATTAAACAAGATATCATCTCTGTGCAATTTTGGTGGCTGAATGTATTTTACCATTTCTGAACATTTCTGTATAACCTGTTACTAACTGACATTCTAAATTTTTAAATCCATTATGACCTTCAAGATTCTAATAAAAATTTTCCTTTTATCAGTTTTAAACTAGAAAAATTCCCCAAATACTCATGTTTAATATTTAAGTTCACGGAAGCAGTATGGGAATAAATTTGTGGAATATGGAGTATATCTAGGAGGCCAGAGCCACATCAGTGACAGGTAAAGTAATGATGAATAACACTGACCCTAGGAGCCAGGAGAATTGACAGCTACAAATAGAAAACCAGAAACAATTCTCTTCTTCCCCTGAACCTAACTTTGCTTATAACACACTTAAGGCACAGACACAGATTACTTCATGTCTTAACATCCCTAGAAGATCTCAAGTTCCTAAAGGAAATGGGCTATGTCTTTTAAGTTTGTATATACCATAAAATCTAGCATAGTGTTTTACACAGATTAGGCATTCAATAAAAATGTGGTATGTGCAAAAGAATGAATAGTTCCATTTTACCCCTAGCTAGCTGTGCAACTTTGAAACATCCTATACATGTTCTGGGCCTGTTCTTTCCTGTGTTACTCAGGGGCGTGGGCTTCACTGTCGAAGTCAAAACAATGCTGGGCGTCAGAGAAGTGAGATGTACAAGCCAGAACACAGTCATCATTCTGGTATATGCAACAATGGAGTATCATTCAGCAACAAAAAGGAATGGAATACTGATCCATGCTACAACATGGATGAACCTTGAAATCATTATGCTACATGAAAGAAGCCAGTCACAACAGACCACATACGATTCCATTCATATGAAATGTCCAGAATAGGCAAATCTATAAAGTGAGAAAGTAGGTTAGTGTTTGCCTACATCTGAGGGGACAGACAGGTGGATTGGGGATGAAAGCTGAAGGTTATAGGGTTTCTTTTGGGTGAATATATAAAAACCACTGAATTGTATACTTTAAATGGGTAAATTGTACGGTATGTGAATTATATCTCAAAGACGATGGCAAAAAAGGAGAAGAGAGGGAGGAGAAGGAGAAAAGAAAAGAATTAGTGACTACCAATAAAACAGTGCTTACGTCTGTAAGGGAAACATTAAATGTGCTCCACAGGCCCTTCTGGCTCCCCCATCACTCTGCCAAGCCCCAAAGCATGCCTGCCCTCCCCAGTGCCTAGTCCATGACATGTGAATAAAGGATGCTGAGAGCAGCCGGTTGCCTGATGCTCAAGGTTGGCAGGAAAGAAAACAAAGAGTCTGAAGCAAATCAAGTCAATGTGCTCCTCTGGAAGAAAAGGGTATGTCAGCAGAAGTTCTATCCTTGGATGTGTCAGCAATGCAACACAGAGATACCGCTTGGCTCTGGTGTCTGACAAATCTGGATTCTTCCACTCACTAGCCTCCATTTTCTTCTCACCTATAAAATAGGGATCACAACAGTATGAACACCTCATTACGTTAGTGTGAGGCTTCAAATGACCAATGCACGTGGAGCACTTATAACTGGTTAGCAACAAGTAAGCTTTCAAAAAACTGTAGCTGCTATACTATTATTAGTAGTTGTCTTAGTCCATTTTGCACTGCTACAACAAAATACCTGAGATGAGGTAATTTACAAGGAAGAAAAATTTATTTCTCGTAGTTATGGATGCTGGAAGTTCAAGATCAAGGCACTGGCATTTAGGGTCTAGCAAGAGCTGCATCCTCCAGAGGGGAGGAACGTTGTGTCCTCACATGGTGGAAGGCAGAAGGGCAAGAGAGGACCAACTTCCTCTATCAAGCCTCCTTCCACCTAATCCCATTCACACGGGAGGAGCCCTCATGGCCGAATCACCTCTTAAAAGCCCTACCTCTTAATAGGATCACATTGGCAACACCTGAACTTCGGAGGGAACACATTCAAACCATAGCGGTAGGATTCTTCCTCCCCTTCAGAACTGCTTACATCACTTAGGAACACCTGCCACAAGTAGATTACTATTTCCAAATATATTCAAATAAAAGATAGCATAGTAATAAAAGTAGACAGCAAACACTAAGCCCATTCTCGAATGGACAACTTGATGCTTTGCAAGATTAATCTGTACTTAATGTGCTCATTTACTTAAAAAAGGCAATGGTAATACCTCTAAATTCCTCAGGCACATGAAATCTAAATAAAATGAAGTTTAATGAGTAATTTGCAAAAAAAAAAAAAAGTAATGGAAAACACTATAATCCTAATTTTATAACTTTTCTAAGTCAAAAGGTGATTTTAAATTTTCAGAGAGGGGAAAAAAATGGCAATGTCCAAAGAAAAGCAGGTCTCTGACAAGGTTATAAAACAGTTAAGTTTCACAAAGAGACCTGAGACTAGACATTCTTCAGATGGAGGAAAAGAGTGAAATTACAAAACTTAAGGGAGGTGCCAGGGAAATACTTGTCCCCGAGTACAGAATGAGACTACCACAGAAGTCCAAGAGAAAAAGTTATTTATTTATTTTTTTGCTTGGTCACTGGTCATATTCTTTACTTGTGGAAGGAATATGAAGGTGAAAACAAAGGGAAGAGGAAATCTAACTTTTCAAGTGAAAAGCCACCAAGAAGGGCTAAACAGACTTACGTTTTTAATCTTGGTTGCACATTAGATTCAACAAGGAGCCCTTTAAAAAGATCCATGCCTAGTATTTAATTCTTCTGGGATGGAACCGAAGCACTTTTTTAAAAAGTTCCCCAGGTGAATCTAACGCTCAGCTGGGGCTGAGAACCACTGCGCTCGTGGGGAAGAGTGTACACCAGATACAGTACAGAGTCTGGCATGGTGCTGTAGGGATGATAAACATCTGGTGGATAAATACATTTTGATTAATGCTTTGAATCATGTTGCGTACCGCCTCCTCATTACAAGACCAGAATCTCTTCCGGTTATCTCATCACCCTACAATGTTAAACAGCTTCAGCAAAGCACATTTAGGCCAACTGAGAAGTTCTCGCTGCATCGAGTACCTTTGATGAGATTCTAAAAGACAGGATTCACTAGTTAGCTATGACCTAATGTAAGCAATTCTTCTTCAAAAGGAGAATTCAGGTTTACTGAAGCAGAAAACTAAGAGCCTTTAATACAAAGCTGTAATTAATGGGTATTATAAATCATAGCAGTACATCTCTGATTTCAGGTTTGTGGGATGTACTGCATGCAACACACAGTAATTCAACAAAAAGTGGCCTCCCGCATATAATTGCCTTTCCTGGAGAAAACCAATTTGATCCCAAAGAGGTTGGAAAGGAATGCAGATAATTACACATACTTAACAATACAATTGCTTCCTGCTCTCCAAAGCAAATGTTTTTAAAGTATGCTTTTATTTTAAGCAACATAAATTTTTCTTCAGTTGTCCCTTTTTATATTCAATCTAATAGACTAGTAAGGCCAAACTTTCACAATTGCCTATTATATATTTAATTAGTGATTCTGATGCATGAACATTCTAAGAATTCACACTGATTATTGCTCCATTCTCTGAAAAGAATGATGCATTAGGTAAAACTGCCCCACTATAAAAATGCAAATCAAAAAGGATTTGAAAGATACCATTCTTGTGATGTAACAAGCATCAGGAGTACCCTGTTAGGATAACTGGAATAGGAGAGTGATCGCTACTGCACATCAGACCTTCACTTAGCTAAAGGATCAACCCCAGGCAGAACTTTGCTCTACACAGAAAGGGCCTCTTCAGAGGACCCTGTCTGCCCTCCCTTCCCTCCTTGGCAAATTTCATACCTGTAGCTCCTTCTATCCCACATCAAAGGCATCTAAAAATGGCAGCTGACTCCAAAACAACTCCAGGTTAAAAAAAAAGCTTTGATTCCAGTTTTAAAATATTACCTGGCCAACAATGACAGTTCTTCAGAAAAACAGCTATCCTAAAACAAATGCTTCACAATAAATGTTACCAAAGGCTGCTTTATAATACCCTGCATCTTTTAAAAGTTTTGCTTAACTTTTCTTTTTTCTCATTATCTTGAACGAAATAAATATGTAAAATTCAGCTTCTCATGTATATAATAAACTTATTGTTAAACAAAGAAATTCTCTTACCAAAGCATATACTTAATTTTTTTCAAAGGAAAGTAATTTGATGATCCACCTAGTTCAGTTTAACCTATGACTCTGCAAAAGTAAAAAGATGTAAATCATTCATTGTTTATCTGTTCACATTCAGGAACTATGAAGCATTAAACAACCACTTGATCTGCCCTACACTGCTGTGGTTTCACCTTCAGCATCAACAGACCAAGTAGCCATGAGCAGAGACTACTACCTATGTTAGCAGAACACTAAATATAGAAGTCTGTCACTTTCTTCCTTCCTCGCCATCTTTTTTTTTTTTTTTTTTTTTGGTGACATAGTCTTGCTCTGCAGCCCCAGCTAGAGTGCACTGGCATCACTGCAGCTCACTACAACCTCAAACTCGTGGGCTCAAGTGATTCTCCTGCCTCAGCCTCCCCAGCAGCTGGGACTACAGCACCCGGCTAATTTTTCTATTTTTACAGAGACGGGGTCTCACTCTCGCTTAGGGTGGTCTCGAACTCCTGACCTGAAGCAATTCTCCCGCCTCTGCCTCCCAGAGTGCTAGGATTACAGGCATGAGCCACTTCCTCACCATCTTTCTTATTTTTCTCACCTTCCCCTACTCTGTATCTCCCACTCTCCTCTAACTGCTCTTTTATTACTAATCTTTTTTGCCTTACTTTGAACCCATTCTATTTCCATTCTTTTTTCATTACTTATTTTTCTCTGGATTTTCTCTTCAATCTCCTCTTCCTTTTCTCCATGCTACCTTCTCCATCAAACACCCCTTTTTTCTTCTTGTCCTATTAACTCCTTCCCTTGGCTCGCTTGCTCTTACCTCTACCTTAGCCATTCTCCCCACTATTTGTTTAGTGCCCTGGCAACCAGCTCTATGAACAAATGTCAATGATCCCTATATGTTTTTTATAATCCTCTCTCCCTCTCATGTTTCAGATTCTCAGGCCAATAGGGCTTGATGACCCTTTCGAGTTGCTTTCCATAAATGATAGAATTTCTAGAAGACAAAGGAATAGAGATTCTGAAGGCCCCTGGGCAGACTTCCTGATAACAAGACTCACCATCTCCCCACAACCTACCGCCACTGCACACAGCCTCTTGTTAGTCACACTACAACCTGTCCTAATGCACATGGCCCCTCCTTAAAAAGCCCATGATCTCTGTTATGGAGACAGATTTGAGGCAGCTTCTCCCCTTCTCCCAACAAGATGTCTTTCGTAATAAAAAATTCCTTTCTTCCTTAGCAATTCTCATTGTCTCAATAACTGGATCTTTGTGCAGTGAGTAACCGGACCTAGGCTGAAACCCCCTTGCAGTTTCGATAACACCCTTTCCTGGCCTCCTTTCCACAAGCCCATAGCACAACTCACCGTCCATGTACCTTTCCCAAACCAGGTGCTCCCTGGAGAAAGGCAAGATCTAAAATTAAAAAGGAACTAGGAAAACTAGACTGATGGAAAAAATAAATGTCCCTAACATCTAACACTATAAATCTGTGTCACGTAGGGCCAACTCAGCTACTGCTATAATTATAATTTCCCATCAACATTTTCTCAAAAATGAAGCAGAGATGAATGAGACTCTGATCTTACAGGATTAAATAAGTGGCTTTATGCATCTCTGTAATTGTGCCTTAGAATCTACTACCAGGACTCACGCTGGCTTGCTTCCTCATGTTTAATCTTTGAAATTTATATGAGGAGAGGGTAGATAGCAGGGAGGAACAACTAAAGTGCCAAACACTGAGAAGAAGGGGTGGTTTTCATGAAAATCTAGAATCCAGGCACTATTTGAACCATAAAAATGAAAGTGCAAGATAATAAGCTATAACTAAACCTAGCTGTAACTGAAATCTAGTAAGCTTTTAAAAGACAATATATTTTAATCCTACCAAATTAAAATTAATATCTGCTAACAAAAGGCTACTTACTATTACTTAACAAATATCTTTTTCGGTATAAAATCTCAATGGCATTTTACAGATTAAAGCAGAATTCTGGGATTTTTAGCTTTCCCAAAGTCATTCTAAAATATGACAGTTCTTATTTACACTCTATGTATTATTTTACCAAAGCAGCAATGCTCCAGGTCTTAAGCTTTGCTAGAAATTGTCTGAAGATTACCCTTTGTCAAAAAAAACTATCAGAACAAAAACTGCCCCCTCATTTTACTTAAAGCAACTAGCACACTAAAAATCCAAGCCAACTAATTAGTGATGGAATTTCAACAAAGAGCCAGCTACAGAACACGGAACCAAGGAGAAAAGAAGGTTGCAAGGACAAGAGCTTGCAGGGACAAAAAGGTTATCCAGAGTGAGGAAGTGTTTTCAAATATTTGTAAAACGTGATTGAAGAGATTAGGGGAAAATTGAAATCATTCTGATAAAACACCACAATGTTCAAAGACTAATTTACCCACACTACCGTTTTAGGAAGTAGAATTCACTGAACACGATTTGTCCAAAGATAATCGTTTCTTAAGATGAATTTAAGTTAAAATGAAAGGCTCCTTTAACAGGTCAGGGTAACTCAACCTCCTGTATTTTTAGCCTTGAAAGTACTAGAAATTGAGAGATAAAACTCTAAATGGGTAATTTTACAAAAGAGCAAAGTTTAGAGAGATGAGAAGTAAAGTATGTTCAAATGGGGGCAGGGGAAGTTTATAATCCTGTGTGGCTGACATCTTTTTAAAATCTAGAATATTATGCTAGGTTCTTAATAGTACATCTTTATTAATAAATTAATACCATTTTAAAATAGAAATTAAAATAAAAATATAAATAGCAATATGTTTTAAATAGTAGCTATATTTATATATATGAGAAAATTGATTATTCCCACTGTTAGAATATTAAAAGTATACATTACTTAACATAAATTCAAATCTACTGCATAAGACCCTGACTCTCATTGCTTGTTCTAAATCAAGGGCGAAACTCCTACTATTTTTATACCTTGCATACAAAATAGCTTGGTTCTCCAAAAATCAATAAGTCAAATATTTGACTGATGTGTATGCTCTGATTAGAGAATTCGCATCATAAGGTCGCAGTGTTCTACCTGCTTTTTCAAGTTTCCCAGATTAACAGTCAATATCAGGGGTTGAATTTTCCTAAGTTTAAATGTCACTATCTGTTCTCATTGTAAGGGTGACAAAACCATAAATGTGATTCAGTAGTGTTTTTATACTAAAGGTGGTAAGAATTTGCCTGCTGTGAAAATACCAATAGTTCACCTTGCATGACATTTTCCCATTTGAAAGTATCTGCTTTCACAGACTGAAAGCTAATGTGCCAGGAGGCATTGTGCTCCTCAGCAACATAAAGAGGGTTCCAGAGGGAAACTCAGGCTCTGGATGGCCCTTCATTCAGGATGAGAAGTGAGTTAAACAGGCTCTTCATAGAGAATACCAATTATCAGCAATAAACGTATGCCAACATAATCCCAACGGTGATGATGAGGAAATCACTGCCTGACGCCAGCCAGTTACATCCTAACATGAGAAGCTCTCTTCATAACTATTTCACTCTCAGGGAGAATCTCTGTTTCTGGGTTTATAAACAAAAATTGCAATAACCCTGGAGTCAAAGCTTAAGGTCTTGAATACTTCAATCTGAAAGAAACTAGAGAGCAAATGAGTTGAGCATTTTAATAAAAATAACTCAACACTTGGCCCAGGACATACATGAAGAAACGGTTCTAGAAATGCCCTCCTAAAAAGAAACCCATGATTATACTATACCCTACACACAGTTTTCATTCAATAAATGTGCACTGTATATATCAGTCAGGGTTCTAAGTTTGTAAACGATATACACTAACTGATAAATTTAATCAGAAAAAATATTTGTGAAAGAAAATGTACTTAGAAAATATCCAGAAGGTAAAGGCACAATGATAGAAAACACTAATGTACATTACAATAAATAGGCCAGACACTGTTCTAAGAGTTTTACTTTAATTAACTCATCTAATCCTCATAGCAATCCTATCAGGTACATGCTATTAGTTCCCCTTTTTACATTTGAGGGAACTGAGGCACAAAGACATTAGTTAACTACACTCCTCAAGCAAGGTTACAAGACTGGTGCTGGATTCAAGCTTAGATCTGAACCCACTCTGGCACCAGAGTCATGCTCTAGGCTGCCTCTCAGACATCCAGATCAGGAACAAAGTCCAAAATCTGCCTTAAAAAAGGTTCCACATGAAAACCACTTCCCTGTTTCTGGGCATGAACTCTACAGTTTGTACCACGAACCGGGCCCTGGATGCTCTCTCTAGAATGGGGGACAGTGCTGTTTCTGGAAACCCAGTACAGCTACTTCTCCTGCCTAATTCTCAGCAGAATGGATTTCTTCTGATACCTTCTTCTTTGTGTCACTAGCTCCTGCTTCAGGAATTGGGACAAATGTATCATATGCCCATACCCTAGCTACAAGAAAAGCCAAGTATCTGACATTTTCAGCTTATTAATAGTAGTTCTGCCCTCATGGGAAAGAAGGAGGATTTCTATACACAGGAATTTCCCAAAGAATCAAATTCCTAGTAGCCAAAATAAGTGACAAGATATTCACTACGGTAGTGGTGGACCCAACTGATGTTATATTGTGTTACACTGATCTGAGTACCAAATGCTACTGAAAGTTTTTTATCTTTTTCCCGTAATATTTCTAATTGTAAAGCATAGTGGCCAAGGGTGTGGATTCTAGGAACCAAGCCTGAGTTAAAATAATAGGCCAGTTATTAAACTTCTGTGAGGCTTACTTTCCTTATCTGAAAAAGAGATAACAGTACTTACCTTAAAGTATACTGTTAAAATTAAATGAAATAACACACGAAGTACTTTGCCTAGTGTGTGGTATATAGCACTACCCAAGAATGGTGGTAGTGATGATTTTGAAAATGATCATCATGGGGACAGGGATAGAGCAGAGAACAGTGCCTGGTACACAGGAAGTACACGACAAATGGCTGCTGATACTATGATGGTTGTTGTTATTATTGTCATTATTTATTCCAAGTAAAGAGGCTCCTGTAGCTGTAGGTCATTTATTCACTCAAAAAATATCAACTGAGCACCTACTATGTTCCAGTCACTGAGTTAGACAGTAGAAATACAAAAGACAGCAAAAATGGGCATGATGTACATTCTCATGGAGCTTACAATACATTGGGGAAGAAACTGATTAATCAAGTAACCATACAAACAAACGTGACATTATTACATGACCCTGAGAGTGTGCATAATAAGGACAAGTGACCAAGTCAGGCAGGTCAGAAGAATGGCCCTTTTTAAGTGGTGCTTGAGGGAAGACCCCAGAGAGTGAATCGGAGTTAGCTAACAGAATGGTAACACAGCAAAGAGCATCCCACTGAGGGAGGTTGAATAGCAAAGAGTATTCCTGGCAAAGAGAGTAGCAAGACTCCGTGTCCGGAGGAAGCAATCTGCATTACAGGAACTAAAAGAAGGCCAGTGTGACCAGAGAGGAAGAGGGAGGGACCAGATCATGACCATCATAGTATCAGAAAAGACCTTCAAACCATGTATGGGATGCTGATCTAATCCCAAGACCAGTGAGTGGGGCAACGGCACCACATTTCTCTTCTTTTACCAGCCAACTAACCCACTCTGGGATGACATCATCACCACCTGAAGATGGTAACCTCTATGTGAGGAAGATAGCTTGTATGGGTTTAAGATATTGTTAATATCTCTTAATGGTTACTTCCATGTGTTTCAGTGCATTGATATAAAGAAGGCCTCAACAGTTTTGAAATCTCTGAAGATGCTTTAAAGGACATTTGGTGCCACTTCCCCTGCCCTCCATGTCCTTAAAAAAAGAGTATTTTGAATCATAGAACCAAAGAAGGATAAATCAAATATAGGAAGAACTAGAGACAGTATCTATCTAATCTCCCTCATTTCAGGACATCATGCTAGTAGTCAATGAAAACCAGAACTAGAGCTCATTTCCAGATTTCCAATCCAGTGCTTTTCCATTACTCCTCTGCTGCTCAGAAGATCTGATCTCTTTAATCTGCACAAAAGCCAAAACTGTCTTAACACCCTGAGATAGCTAGTTCACATCTCACCGCTGAGCACAAGCCTGCCTTGATATAAACAATACTAACATGCAACACAATGAACCAGAAACTAAAAAGTAGCACATAGCTGGGGATGTCAGACCGCCTTTGTTTAACAGCTGTCAGCTTTTCTCCAAAGCAGTTAAATCTTGATTAACTGGAAGCTCCTTTTTTTTTGGTTAAAGACTCCACTTTCAAGAGGAATCAAATGATAAGCAAAGAATGGACACAAGAGTTTTGTTAAAAACAATAATTACAGAAGATAAAAACTTCCACAGCATGCTGGGTGGCTCTCTTACATTAACTTCATCACAGAAAAATGATATAGTCAAGAAAGCAGCTCCAGGAAAGTGGGGTTCTCTTAAATGGCAAAAGAAACACTCCCTACAACAGAGTTCTTTTACTATAGCAGCATAAAACTGGGGTCACAGAGAACAAAACTATATATATCCTGACCAAATCCAACATCAGGGTTGGGTCAGACATATGAAAACATTACTTACAGTTCTTACAACTGGTAACAAAGAGGCTAATTAATCTCATTTTTCTAATATTCATGAAGGTCTTTGAACTTCCATCAAACAGGATAAAACACTAGTGCATAACTATAACATTAATTCAAAGATTTCAGGACAATATTTTGGCGAATCTAAAACCATATTCAAAAGGATAGAACTGAAAATACTAGCAAATGAGTTATTCTGAAAGTCCACAAATTATTAATACTTTTTCTTCATTCCCTTGATTTTCATAGAGAGGGATTTCTACTACATTCATCTTTTTATACCTCCTTTGATTATATTCTCATCTTTTGACACACTCTCCTCTCATTTTTTGCCAAAATGGTCACAAACAATCTATGTTTATCCAGCTTTCTGCACTTATTTGAGCATGGAGAATGGAAGTCATCATCTTCACCACCATCAAAAGACAACTAACATGCATTGAACAGGTCTATGTGTCAAGCACCTTTTTACTTCATATCTCATTTAATCCTCTGCCTATCTGTTCCTATCCTTAGGTTGCAGAAAAAGCAATGGCAGTTTGGAGGCTTAAATAGTAAAAGAGAAACTACTTGAATCCACATAGCCTGGTCCCACAGCCAGAGCTTTTAGCTACTACACTACACCTGTCGTTCATGTCAGACCAACATTTTTTAATCCTTAATGTTTTAATTCCTTGGTTATCTTTTCTTATATTCTAACTACTAGACATAAAAATTGATTTGTGTTACTATCATTATTATATTTTTATGCCATTCCAGAACTAGCTAATTCAGTCTGTAAAGAACTGAAGTATCTGAGGTATACCAACATTTTTACATATAAATTCTTCTTGGAGTTTCAACAAGAAACATGAATTGCCTATTACCTTATTAAAGGTATATATACTCAAAATTAACCAAAGATGATCATGACTAGCAAGAGACAACAGCACGCCTCAATTTCCAGTATTTCTCCTCTTCTACAAGCTGACGCACGTTGAATTCACTCCTGGATTAGGGTACCCAGCATGTTGAGAGCTCTGTTGTATCTTCAGACACTCAGAAACACTGAAAATGCACTCACACATCTGCCAGAGGCTTCTGCTGCCAGAACTTGTCAGAGCGAGAATGATTTAGTACTAATTGCGGGGCCCTTGACAGTCCTGAACTGCAAGGTTTATCTGTCTCAGTAAGATGGAGCAGGTGAAGTAGCACGTGAGAGCAGATGTAGGAAGCAGCACGATCTTCTCTGACAGCGAAACAACAAGACAATCAGTAACACTCCTCATCTTTCCACCATGTCAGCAAAGCCACTCACTTACCAAGGTTTGATGTAATGTTTTACTGGCTGCTTAGATGATGGTCCCTCCCTTTCCCACAAGTTATTTTCAAAACTATATCACCGCACAAGCTTCCTCTTTCCCTATCCCGCCTCTCGTCTCCACAGTGCTTAACTAAACCCTGACTTTTCCTTCTCTTTCATGGATCATATCATCCTTAAATACAGACTTTCATCTGTCTTGAGATGACGGACTTGTAGGTTCCTTGACTCTAATCCCCCTGCAACAAGGTACATCTTTCTTATCTGTGTCATTAATCAATAAAGGAGCTGATGAGAGAGTCACTCAATATTATGAGCCATTCAGTTAAGCTGGAACATTGCTCAGGTAAAATTTAGAATAAGAAGTCGTCAGGCTTCATAAAATTGATCTTACCTCAATAAAACTTGGTTAAGGAGTCCTTCTTCATTTTTCATAGGGAAAATCCAAGAGCAAGGAAAACACAGCTTAGAAGCACTCTTATAAAATTAATAACATTACTTTTGCAGTTAATCAAACCCATAGAGAGATTTCAGAAGTTATAACTAATAGTCAACCTTAAAGTTCAATTTAAAGGCATTTTTTTAAAGTAAAATTAGGATGACAGCCATAAGCCAGGCCTATCAAAAGACTTAAATCAGTAAACTCTTAAAAGACACTCTTTAGAATGCCAGAGGTTTAAAATCCAGTAGATATCATACTTAACCTGCTAAAGGCAGAACTTAACACGCATTACCAAATAGCATCCTTTTGATGGTTTTCAGAAATACTGCCTTCTGTGAAATTGCAGAGGCTGCTCAATTCTCAAAGGAGAAGCTTACTGAGACTCAGGCATATTCCTAAATTCCTAGAAAAGCTCTGCAAAAGCCCCCAAACAACTATCACTAAATTAAGCACTCCAACAAATTAAACATGTTCCTAACTTTTCTGTAGGTAGGAACCGGCCAGCAGATTTTTTCCTAGCCCCATCCTCCCTCTGAGCAGATTTTTTCCTAGCCCCATTCTCCCTCTGACATCTAACAAACCACTTGAAACTCTAGCTATGAATAAAATGCTCTACTTCTCTTTCAAAAGAAAGAAAATTGAGAAAGCAGAGCCTTCAAACAGTTTGGAAACCACAATGCAAGCCATTCACGCTGGTTTATATGTTCCTGCCCCCAGCATATGGCATCAAATATCCTGGAAAAACACGGAGAACAAGGCTGTCACAATCTCCAATATTTTATGACTAGGTGAAGGAGGATATCTCTGGGTCTCTGTGCCCTTACACGTACTTTTGCCACAGGGAATCCCTTTTCACCTGTAGGAAGATTAATTTTATATGTCAGTTTGGTTAGACTATGACGCCCAGTTGTTTGGTCAAACACTAACTCATCTAGGTGTTGCTGTGAAGGTATTTTGTAGATATGACTAACGTTTAACATCAGTTGACTCTAAGTAAAGGAGAGTATCCTTGATAATATGTGTGGGCGTTGTGCAATCAGTTGAAAGCTTTAAAAGCAAAAACAAATTTCTTGAAGAAGGAATTCTGCCTCAAGATTGCAATACAGAAATCCTGACTGAGTTTCCAGCATGGAGGCCTTCCCTACAAATTTCAGGCTCCAGACTGTATCTTCAACTCTTACCTCAGTTTCCAGCTAGCACTACATTTTTCAGACTTGACAATCCCCCACCACCACCGCAAAAGCCAATTCCTTAAAATCTTTCTTTCTCTCCATATATATCTCCTATTAGTTCTGTTTCTCTGGGGAACCCTGAATGATACAACCTGTTTTAAGTATCAGGCTCAGGAAATATTTGGAAAATCTCCAGAGTAGAAATCAAACAAGAGGAAACCTCAACAATAAAAATGTTCAGATGAGAAAAAAGCATAACACTTTATACCTTTTCTTTCCAAATTAGGCCACACTTTTCCATCCCTAAACCTCTTTCAGCATTTTACTAAAAACATTGTTTTTAACTAAGAATAAAACAAATTGCAGATGTGACAACTTTTGAGTCATTTCATCCAGTCGAAAGGCTATATTGAGGGTCCCTGAAAAGATACTTTAATATATCCGGAGATTTCACTGAGTATTACTTATCTATTGCTGTGTAATAGATTACTCTAAAATGTGTTATCTCATACAATTTCTGAGGGTCAGGAATGCAGATGTGGCTTAGCAAGGTGGTCCTGGCTCAGGGTCTCCCAGTAAGTTGCATGCAAGCTGGTGGCAAAGGCTGCAATCATCTGAAAACTTGACTAAGGCTATAAGGGCTGGAGGTCTGTACCCAAGATGTCTCATTCATGTTGGCTAGTGGCCTCAGTTCCTCCTAGCTAGTAGCAGGAGGCACCAGTTCTTCCCCTCGTATACATCTCAAAAGGCTGCTTGAGCTTCCTGACAACATTGCAGCTGGTTTCTCTCTAAGGGAGTAATCCAAGAGCAAGAGCACAGAGGATACCACAATGCCGATTACAACGCCATCTGGGAAGTACCATGCCATCACTTTGCCCATGTTCCGTTCATTAAATGTAAATTACTAGGTGTAGCCCACACTCCAGCTGAAGGGAAGTGGGCTCCACCTGTTGAAGGGAACAGTATCAAAGAAGTTTTAGACTTATTTTAGAACCACTGTAAGTTATGATCTCATATTCTTGATTTGATGCTTGCCACAAGGCTGAGCTTTAATTGGTTTTTGTCTCTCTCAGTATTATCCTTATTATTCGGATTTAGAAGTAGTTTGTTTCTTACTACCTTACAAGTCTTTAAATGTGTAGACTCTCTGGATACCTTTTCATTCGTACTTGTGATCTGGACAGTTCATCTCATTTTTTAGCAGAAGCCAACATACACACCATTAGCATTCTGTTTTGTTTTCTCTCTTCCCCTACAAGTTCATTAGGTACATGATCTCCTCAAAGGTGTCTCATCTTCTTGAGCTAGGACAAATCATAGGTTACTGACCAGCTATTAAATTAACTGTTCTTGCTTCTAATGTAGATCAACCTTCATGGAGGAGATTGTTGGTGGTGATGGTGGGGCTCTTTATACAACCTGACCATTCAATAGGCAGAGGACTTTCTCTTAGAAGCGTTGTAGGTTAGGTAGGCACAATGCAGTGGGGCTTACTTAGCTCAGTTGAAAATCTAATTAAGTTATCACTGTACAGGAACCTATCATTTGTGAAAAGGATCAGTTATAAGAGCATCTTGGATTCTCTTCAGAAGGAAATTCTTAAATTTGGACTAAAAAGGTTCACCTAAGAAAACCATTTTATCCAATTCCTAATCTCGCAATTGATTCCTTTTTATGAAATTTTTAACAAGTAACCATGCATTCGAATAACTACTAACAGGGACAGCAAGGTGGAAAGTAAAGGGAAATAATATTTATTGAACTCTTCTCACGTGTTGAGTGATATCCTAAGTATTTTACAAAAGTCTTCCAGTTTAATCCTCATAGTTCGCATCAGAACTGGGAGGTAGACATGATTACCTTCATTTTACAAATGAAGAAACCTAGCCTCAGAGAACTTAAATAACTACCCCAAATCACACAACTAGTAGAGTTAACACTCAAGCCCAGCTTGTGTTACTCCAAAACTCATCGTGTTAAGTCAGCTTTTGCTAGTAGGAACGACTCCAAAATCTCAGTGATTTACCACACCAAACATTTATTTTTTTGTTCATATTAAATGAAGTTAAGGGCTGAGTAAAGCTCTGCTCAATGCTGCAGGTCTGTTCAACATGCACTCTCATTCTGGGATTCCAGCTAAAGGAGCAGTCCCTATCTGAGGTGTGTTGTTCTCCTGGCAGTGGGCAAAAATACAAGAATTCAAGCCAAGGCACAAAAACTACATGTAAAGCTTCTGCTCTAAAGTTGGCATATATCATATGTCTACTTATGTTCCATTAGCCCAAGCAAGTCACATAGCAAGCCTTACTCTGGGGGAAAGTATACTCGGTTTACTTGGAATTACCGGAAGTCACATGGCTTAGGGTATGGATACATAATTCCTCTTATAAGATTTTTTAATTGTCTCCGATGAGGACAGAGTGTATATTCCATACAGGAAGAAAGTGAAGTGAATCTCTGGTAGCCAGAGGGGCTAACTACAATAGTTATTAGCATTGTCTACCAAATAATAATAGTTTTCTTCCAAGGCACACAGAAGGACTATACTTCCTTATCCCATTAATGTCCTCTGTAGCCAGGTAACTTGCTTTGGTCAATGAAATATGAGCCAAAGTGATATGTCACTTTTGGTTGGAAGCTGTATAAGCCAATGCATGATTGGGCACCTTTTTTTTTTTTTTCCCCTGACAATGCTTCAAACGATGACTATAGTCTGGGTCCTGGAATGAAGACAATACGGAACACAGAGCCCCCAATCCAATGCATGATGAACATGTAGCATGACTGGGAAATAATTATGTGGGTCATTTCTGTTACTGCAACATAAATTAGCTTATTTTGACTGACAGAACTCAAACAGATTCTTTTCCTTAGGAATGTGAACTACGAAAGGGAAAGAACTGGGTAATGAGTAATGGATGACAAATGCCAAGGCTAAATCTAAGACACTTGATAACAAGCCAAAACTAAATTATGAGTAAGCAGAAGCTATGAGATGGAAAATTCAGAGACAAAGTAAAAAAGGAAGAAGACAGCATGTAAGTAGAAAAGAGCAGAGCAGACAAAAAGAATCAGACATGTCAAAAGAGATCATGTGGTTTACGAGTACATTGACGAGAGTCCCCAAACTCTAAAGCTGCCTTCATTGCTACAGCTTCCTGACTCGTTCAGGCTGAATGAATTTTTAAAATTCCTTCCTTTTCTTTAAATAGCCTAAATGAGCCTTAAATGAAAAAAGGAGGACAAAATGACAACTGTTAATGATCTAAGTCAACTATTTAGAAAAATTCTATGATAAATCCAATTACAGAGTAAAGATTCACTTTCTAACATAAGCATTAAAATTTTACTATATCGAATTTAGTTAAGGTAACATTCACATATCATATTAAGTATATATATATATATATACTTACATAAGCTCATTAAATATATCCTACTAAATTATAATCTAGGTAAATTTCAGGAAAATAGAGAAGGCAAGAACAAGAAAAGACTTTCCCAGAACCAAGAGTCTAAAACAAAAGAGAAAGAGAATCTCACATTCTTAAAAAGTTTTCTTATTTGTAAAGCTAAGGAAAGAAGCTGGTTATTTTATAAACACATGTAGATCTTGTACAATCTCCCAAGGAAAGCCTTAAGCACATAAAAGTACCTACAACAATACTGGACTCAAAACTAGAATTCAGTAAATACTTAGTTGACCAACTGATCATACAAATCATTAGGGAAAGCGTGTGCTTTAATAAATCACTTAGTACATGCACTCATACTTCAGATTGCATACAAAATGCTATTGGTGATGATTAGGTTGGTTGACAGGCCAGATGCTGTAATTCTAGATCTAAAATATGAATAGAAATTAATATGTTAAATTAGCCATATAATGGGGGAAACTGAATAACTCAAGATCATATTGAACTTGATATTTGTTTAAACACATGCTGAGCCTTTTAAATCAAAAGAGGGCATACTTACAGAAAAGCTATTCATGGTTGGCACTATGCTAAGATTCTTCATAGGAAAGAATCAAAGGGCACTCAAAAAATCTTTTATAATGTATAGTACAGTAGTGAAGCAATGAATTCTTTGTTTAATTCCAATAGAAACTGGCCAAGTGAATTAACAAACTACACAAAATTACTTTCCAACAGGTTTCTGAAAATTAGACAGCAAAAAGAACTAATAACTAAGAAGTTTCAGTGGTCATTTCAATTGCCTTTTTACAAGTCAATAAATTTAAAGTTGCTAGTTTTTTCAGCGTTATGTTACGAAATCTGTATACTTTACTATTACTTAAATCTCATTTTTATATTTAATTCATCTAGGATAATGGACAGATAAGAAAGTAATAAAATTTACACTTAAGTGATTTTTAAAAGATTGGATAAATTTTCACCTTTAAGTGACAGGCTCTCTGGAATGACAAGTAATGTGACAGGTAAAAGT
Organism: Propithecus coquereli; assembly: GCF_000956105.1. NCBI lineage: Eukaryota > Metazoa > Chordata > Mammalia > Primates > Indriidae > Propithecus > Propithecus coquereli. Next base: position 2,539,123 of record NW_012148530.1, on the reverse strand, counting down.
AAATGAAACAAAACCAAATTACCCTTGTCATTCATCTTGTTCCTTTGTGTAGTAAATCCAGGTTGCGAGTGACACATTCTGAATTTTCCTATTGAAGCACTAAATGAATCTGTCCCTCCACAATGGTAGTTCCACCAGCAGTGATACATATCCTCATTTTAATTAACCTAATGGTCTATTCACCGACCATACCTGGAGGTCTATTTCATTACCCTAAATTAACATTTTCTTTCAATTAAAGTTACAGATAATAAAAAAGACATTGCTTTCATGTGTGGTTTACAACACATTTAATCTACAGTGTTCCTTTGCTTAGTGATTACAAGCACTTAAATGCTCTTTGAAAAGCACTTAGAACTACTAGCAGCCTGATGATTTATTTACTCATACACAGGGAAAGCCATTAATAAGGAGAATAAAAATGTAATATTTCAAGACTAAAAATACCTATTCATTAGCTCAACGAAAGCAATTCTAAGAAAGGGGTTGATTGATCTCATTTTAAAAGGTATTATGGTTCTCTTCAAAGTAAATGGGTTTGTATTTACATAAAATAATTGAATAATCTTGACACATTTTGTCATTTTATTCTCCTTACAATGAGAAGATTTACTTTCTCAAGTTTAGAGTCAGACATAAGAACAACAATAATTTTAATTGTTCAAGATAACTGTTGAAAGACTTTTCCTAGCAAATGTTAGCCAATTTAATGAGAAATTATTTGATCATAATTCTTTGATTCAAATTCAGCACCTAGGGCTAGTCATCTCTTGGATAGAAATTTACATATATATCAGCCCATTACTGTATACTTTCCAAAGTAATCCCTGTTGATCAAAATGAAAACATAAAACTCAATTTCATTTAAAGATGGTTTTTAAAACTTTTCACATAATCACAAATTAACAACATATTGTCCAAAATGTTGTTACACAAAAGTACATTCCTTTGAATGCCATCCCTACCCTCAAAAACTACACTAAAAAAAACTACAAACTTTAAAGGCACATTCTATTTTCATTACATGACACTGTGGAAACACTTGTTGATTTAAAAATTAAGATATAAAAATGAATAGATTTTAAATCAGTTTATTTTGAATAAAATCACTTGTCAGGAACACTCCTTGATAGACATATTTTTCTAGAAAATTTTCTATATAACATTTTCTTAATAAATAGTCTTAGAGATTTCCATTTTAGAAAGTGCTTCTATACATTTGAAGTTAGTTTTTGTTGTTGTTTGGGGCTTTTTGCGTGTTTGTTTTTTGAGACAGGCTGCTGCTGTGTCTCCCAGGCTAGAGTGCAGTGGTGCCATTATAGCCCACTGCAACCTCAAACTCCTGGCCTCAAGCGACTCTCCCACCTGGGCCTCCCAAAGTGCTACGACTATATGCATAAGCCACCCCACCGGCCCTGAAGGTAGTATTTTTATATTATTTCAAATTCACTTCAGAAAACTGAATGATGATTTGGTTATTTCATTTTCCAGAAATAAATGAAATAAATACTCATAAACACTTCCAAATGAACCATCCTCAAATTTATCCTTGGAAAACTAGGAGTATTTTTCTATTCCAGTAACATCAAAAACAAAAGGTTATGCATTCCAACTACAGTATTTTCCTTCAATTACATTTCTGTAATATTTCCTTCAATGATCAATACATAACACAATTTTGTCAAAACATGTAAATATTTTTATAGTTTTGGTCATTTTAATGAGAAGGTAGAAGGTTTTCCTAATTCTCTAACATTTCTTCAGTTTGGAATGAATCATTTGAAAGATAATTTCTTTCTAAACTTAAAGAAGCTACTGCTGAAATACTTAATACCATATTCTCAATAAAAACTCCACTCTGCCCTGCTTCTACAGCCTTCTATTAGAGTGTCTCGTCCTAATCAACTTTATTTCCATCTATGCTCCTAATAGACTCTTTGTTTCAGTTAAACCAATGTGATAATTACCTTCCAGTGTTCATTTCACTGATCACACCCTCCTGCCCATTACCCCATGCCCGCTCTCTCAGGAATGCCTGCTTTCTTTTTCCTCTCCAGCTACCTATATTCAGCCCATCTTTAGGACATAGTTTAGCACCCATCTCTTAGCTTTGGGACATAAGGATCTGACTCTCCTTTGAATCTCTAGAAACGCATTGCCACATAGGTGTTACTGTGCTCTTCAATTGTTTCATATGTGTGTCACTTCTGTGAGCAGCTCCTTAAGAACTATGGGAAACACGTTTAGCATCTCATACTAAATCCAGGACCAATATCTCCATAAATCTGCACTTATACATCTGAATATAGCATATGTCATTCTCCAGAGCTTAATAAAGGCAAATATATGCAGACCTACAGCAAAATCGTTAAAGCCACTCTCAATTTTCACATATCATACATTCTTATACATTATGGAATTTGGTGGAAAGATGATTTCCAGCAATTGCTGGGTGGCACCACCAATGAGCTGGGCCAAGGCAATAGAAGCTCTTCTTGATCTGCATCTCATGGAAGCACTAAAACTGAGGCCTCATCTGAGGAGGTCCTCCAAGAATTCTCAGTGGAGGACCCTAGTGCCTGGACCTTCCTGCTCCCTGCAGGTACCAAAAAGGTAAATGTCCCCCTATTGGACCAACATCTCTTTCCACCCCAACTTCTGACCTCCCTTTCACCATGGACTAGTAGGTGCAGCCTGATGGACAAGCAGCTGGTAGACTGGGAGATGGAAGTGGCCAGCTGATTCTCAACTCACCTTGAGGAACAAGTTAGCAGATCCCATTTCCAAGTGCCTACACAGGAATGTCCACCTTCTTTTGTAGAAATTTAAAGTTTAAAGGCTCCTTAACCAACAGCCCTGAAACCCAATCCCCACCAATAACTGAATGGATATTTCTCACCCACCGACACTGTTGCCTGTATCCAGGAAAACAGCACCCCTATAAACCCTAATGAGGGATTGTATGCTATTTTTCATCTCCCTAGGAACTGACATATCTACCATCCACTTAACATTTTTCTATTATTTACCTTTCAGAATTCCAATTTCAAACATATTTTCATGAAATTATATATAAAATTAATTGATAAAAATCTCTGATCTTAGCCTCCATTTTGTCTATCCTCCAGCTTAAATGGTTACTATCCACTTTATATGGGTTATAATTATTATGCAAAAAGTAGGATAGCCCCTGGAACTGAATATTAAAAATACTGGCAAAGAAATAAGCTTAAGACCTACACAATTCAACATTTTTTATCTAAGTATTTACAGAAACAAAACTTTCTTAAGGATATTTTTAATGAATACATATATAACGCTAAATGCTATGAAAGCATTAGTTATAATCACTATTTCATGAGTTTTACTTTATTTTGTAGCACCTCTGCTGTTTTGGATGAAATTAACTTCACCCTCAGCTCTAAGGGTGGGTCCAGATTGGCCTCAACCAATCAGCATAATCTCATCCCCTTGCAACAATCTTTGATCCAACACTAAACATATGACCTGAGTTGGTCTAATCAGCATAAAACCAATACGTTAATTCTTCTTCCCTCTGGACCATGTGGTATGTGGATGCGAGGCCAGGAACCACTGTAGCCATTTGTGCTACAGGGGAAGCCACTCAAGGCCAAAGCAGATGCAGAAAGAACAGAGAGAGCCAAGAGAATCGCAAAAAAAGAAATGGAGCTGGAGCCTGCCAGGCCTATGCCCACCCTACCTCTGAATTCTAGTACTTTATGAGAGTTAGGTTATATGATCGGATACATTTCCTTTCTTGTTGAAGCTTCTTTGAGGCAAGTTTTACTACTACCTGTAACAAAAAAAGAATGTTACTCAGCAACCTGAGACAGGAAGAAGCATAAGACCATAGATTTGAGAACAGAAAAAACTCCTCTACCCTCAAGGGCCAGAATGCTACAGTTTTACACAGGCATTTTCAGACACAATGCTCTCTAGGGCTGCACACTCCTGAGCACGCCCCTGGCTCTGAGAGAATGAATACCAGGAAATGGCTTTATGTGCCTATGCATTCCAAAGAAGCTGTAAGTAAAGAGCTGGAAAGACCAGGGCTGAACCTCACTCCACCATTAGAAATAAATGCTGGACCAGCAGTGACAGTGGATACATATGTGACTATGGTGTTTCAGGCTGCTAGGAGAAGCATGTTCTTCACTCTAGTGGACAAAGACTGCACTGGGCTGCAGGAAACAACCTCTTTGGTAAAATAATGAGGGCATCACGTTTCTCTTCTTTGAAAACAGTAACCAGGACCAACTCTAGGAAGGAGTAAACACCAGGGGATTCTCAAGCTACTATATAGAGAGGAATCTTGAAAATAAAAAAAATTCTCATGAAAATATGGCAGAGCTAAGGGTAATCTGTGTGAATTATTAAAGAATTATAGCCTTCCCTTCCCTTTCCATCTTGCCTGCACTTTTGTCTCCAGCATAGAGGAGTCAGCACAGTGCCTGACATGCTAAGGACAAGGGCAGTGAGCAACAGTTGGGGGGCGGGGGGATCTGTACAGAGGCCCAGGGCAACAGGGGCAGTGGCAGGTGAACAAGGGTGGCCTAGAGGTGGTAAGCAGCAGAGACAGCAGTATGATTGGGAGGGCCACGTACAGCAAATTATTTTCAATTGTGCAAATAAGAAAATATATTGAGGATAATGAGTGCTGCGTTTCCCATTGCCAGAGAAGGTATTTACAAACAACTCCAAGATGCTGGGTTTCGAACTAAATGTGTCAGTATGAACCCATCACTTTATTATACACATGTACCACACACACACCTCCTCGCTGTACCTGGGTAGGGTCTCAGTTTCTTCAGTTACAAAAATGAAGGGATACCCTAGAATCATCCTGAATCTCTTCCACCTCTTAACAACCCATGATTACATTATAATGTTGGTAAAAACAAAGATACCTGCCTTTCTGCAATCTGCCTAAACCTACCTAAAACAGTACTTCAGAAAGACATACATCATGAGAGTTAGAAATCAGATATTCAACAGAACAAAGCAGAATTCTTGATTATATCTATCACACAATACAAGCAGCACACTATAAATGTTCACTCTCCAGATGTTGTTAGTGCTTAGACAATTTGTCATCTCAGCAAATAATTTTTCTTAATGCTAGAAAGACACAACATGAATATTACTCCGCTTTACAAAAAGGGGGACTATCATTGACAAAAATCTACCACCCCGAGTTATTTCATTTCCACTTTACACCAGAGGAGATGAAATTTTAAATATTTAAAAACCAGAATACATAACATGCAGAGAGGAGCCAAAAAGCAATTAGAATTGTGAAATATTAATTTTAGCTTTTGCTTATGACCTTGATAAATACATCAATCAAAATGTTAACCTTTCTGCCCTTGTAAAATAAGTATGTACCTATGAACTCTTACACTGCTTTTTTACAACTTTGCCACTCCCACAAGTAATAGAAACAAATTTAACATTAGACACCACAATACCATAATTCTTGTTCTAGTCAATCATTCTTTTAGGAAATAAACAAACCCACACATGTACATAAAGGTACCAAGAATACACAATGGGCAAAGGACAATCTCTTCAATAAATGGTGCTGGGAAACTGAATTTCCACATACAGAAGAATGAAATTGGGCCCTTAACTCATACCATATATTAATACAAAAATCAACTTGAAATGAATTAGAGGCTTAAATTTAAGACCAGAAATTCTGGAACTACTAGAAGAAAACAGGGGGAAAACTTCATGACATTGGTCTACACAATGATTTTTTTGGATTTGACCTCAGAAGCATAGGCAACAAAAGCAAAAATAGACAAATGGGATTACATCAAACTAAAAAGGTTCTTCGCAGCAAAAGAACAAATAACAATGTGCAGAGATAACCTATGAATTGAAAGAAAATATGCACAAGCCAAACATCTGATAAGGGGTTAATATGCAAAATATATAAGGAGTTCAAACAACTCAATGGCAAGAAAACAAAAACATCCAATTTAAAATTGGGCAAGTGACCAGAATAGATATTTCTCAGGAGAAGACATACAAATGGCCAAAAGATACATGAAAAACATGCTTGACGTTACTAATCATTAAGGAAATGAAAATCAAAATCAAAATGAGATACCATCTCACAACTGTCAGAATGACTTTTATAAAAAGATGACAGACAAGTCTTGGCAAGGGTGTGGAGAAAAGGCAACCCTCGTACATTGCTGGTGGGAATTAAATTAATAGAGCCATTATGAAAAACAGTATGGAGGTTTCTCAAAAAACTAAAAATAGAATTACCATGTGATCCAGCAATCCTACTTCTGGGTATTTACCCAGAACTTGAAATCAGTATGTCCAAGAGATGTCTGCATTCCCATGTTCATTGCACCACTATTCACAACAGCCAAATTATGAAATCAACCTAAATGTCCATCAACAGCTGAATGAATAAAGAAAACTTGGTATATATACACAATGGAATACTATTTAGCCTTAAACAAAAATAAGGAAATTCTGTCATTTGTGACAACATGGATGGCACTGGAGAACATCATGCTAAGTGAAATAAGGCGCAAAAAGACAAATACTGCATGTTCTCACTTATATGTGTTTAAAACAACCCAACTCAGAAGCAGAAAGTTACAGAAGCTGGGGAGTGAGAGTCATGGGGAGATGATGGTCCAGGGTATAAAATCTCAGGAGAAATGTTTTTTCTTTCTTTGAGTTCTCAAGCACAGTATGGTGAATATAGTTAATAACAGAGTATTGTATATTTCAAAATTGCTAAGAGAGTACATTTCAAATGTTTTCACCAAAAAAAAATGTTAAGTATTTGTGGTGGTGGATATGTTAACTAACTTGATTTAATTATTCCACATGCTATTCACAGATTATAACATAACTTTGTACTCCATAAATTCATATGATTATAAACTGTCAATTTGCAATTAAAAAATTCAACTTAAATTAACTTCTAACAGCATCAACAAGTAAAATTATTACACCAGTGGCAGAACCGAAGTGATACCATGAGGATTAAATGAGGTGACAAAATTAGTCTTGGTGCTACATCAAGTTTGCCTCCCTGGAAAAAACAAATGCTTCCTGATCATAATTCTCTAGCCTTGTGGGTCCTTACCCATATGCTATTTTGAGTTATTGCTTTTTTAGCATCTTCATCTCAGTCCACTTCCTCTTGTAAATTCCTACAGCATTCCCATCAATCACGCACTGAATACTTTGTATATCCTGTCCTATGTTGTGAGTTCTTAAAAAAATTAATAATATTCAGTCTCTTCAGCTAGATCTTACGTTCTTCAAGAGTAGGGAATGTGTATTATCTGTTTTGTACTTTAAATATAATACCTTGTACGTAGTTACCAAAATAATAGGCATATGTAAATATTCAAAAAGGATTAGTTTTCTAAGCGCTATGCTTCATAATTATGCATTCATTAAACAGGCCACAGTGTTGGATCAGAAGAAAGCAGCATGGATTTTAGTTCTCGTTCTGCCCAGAATTAGCCCCATAAGTCATTTACCTCCTCTGGGCCTTAGTTAGGATTCTCATCCATATAAAGAGATGGTCTCCACAGTCCTTCCCAGTTCTAAAACCCTAAGATTCCATGTCACAGAGTTAATACAAAGATTACTTAGTATTATTAGCAAAATTACATGACCATTTAACACCAAAAATTCTCACATAGGTGTGTCTCACAAATGAATCAAAATACAAAACGACTCAGTCAGTCAACTGCTAAAATGTTAACTAGATACAGTTCTACTAAGAGATCATTCCACTCGTTTGTGAGACAAACATAGGTCCTAGAACATGAAGTCAACAAAGTGAAGATTTTCCACTGGTTTTTGGAGAAACACCTACATTACAGACCAGAAGAGAAGGGAAGAAGCTGTTTATTATACAAGTAATATGAAATGTGTTTGGTTGTTTACATGAAACATTATCAAAGTAAAAATTTCTTGCCTAATCCATCCTCTTTTTTCCTAATCTGTTTTTCTTCCTTTGTTTTCTTGTTTGTAAAGGCAAACATCATGTCCTACTTTTTTCTTTTCCTGCTTTTATCAGAAAAATGTCCCAAACTTGTAAACACAGAAAATAGCTGGGCACATCTTTGTAATATTACATGGAGAGGCAAAAGGCACTCCAATCAAGTCACTGTTTACTCCTGATTAAAGTCCCACACTTAGTGAAGTCACTTGCTAACTTGTGGATTTTCATCCAATTGAGATGCAAATAATTTCTGTCTGATGGAACAAATAACCACAAAGATTGATGGCTCTGTGGGGCATTAACCAATTTTCTTTCTAACTCAGAAACATTTCTTGATAAATTGCTTATGTATGCCTAACTTTTCAAATGTTCTTTGAGCCAGTCATAACATCTTACTGATTTCTTCATTAATTTCCTAAGTTAAATAAAATCTTGAACACATGATTTTGCCTTTTTGAAAATTATCATTTAACACTTGTAAAAGCAGAAACCAAGTCTATACAGAATAATGGTGGGGGCCGGGCGCGGTGGCTCACGTCTGTAATCCTAGCACTCTGGGAGGCCGAGGCGGGCGGATTGTTTGAGCTCAGGAGTTCGAAACCAGCCTGAGCAAGAGCGAGGCCCCGTCTCTACTAAAAATAGAAAGAAATTAATCAGACAACTAAAAATGTATAGAAAAAATTAGCCGAGAATGGTGGCACATGCCTGTAGTCCCAGCTACTCGGGAGGCTGAGGCAGGAGGATAGCTTGAGCCCAGGAGTTTGAGGTTGCTGTGAGCTAGGCTAACGCCACGGCACTCTATGTCTCAAAAAAAAAAAAAGAATAATGGTGGGAATATTTATGCAATCACCATTGGTTAACTGCTTAGTTCAAACAAAATACTGATGAAAATCAAAAGCATTTACATACTAACATATGCTATGGCCTCCCTTAAAAGAATCATTATTTTCAGTATGAAAAAGCAAAAAATTAATTTTTAATGTACTGGTTCATTTCTTCCCATTGAATTTATTACAATTTCCCTGTTAAGCTCAGAAATGCTCGGGGGTTGGGGGTCTTGATCATTAAGTCTGGCAGAATAAACAAGTCATAGACAAGAGAGCTATAGCTCTGGCAGCTGGCAGGGGGATTCTCTTCTTGATTTAGTTTCTCTTTAAATTATGCTTAGGAATGAAAGACTACTTAGAGATCTGGAAAAACCTACACAAATACATAGCTGATAAACAACCTATCCAGCTGCAATGAGCCCTGTATCACTGACTCTTATTAAATGACAATTTCTTGATTTCAGCAAACAAAAAATAGTAACCTATAATTCCAATGGCTTTCACAGATGCTAAATCAGAGATGCAGACATTTCGTGATGTTGGCTCAATGAGAGAATCTGATACTGTTTATGCCAAACCAGCATGATTTCTGTTCTGCCATATTTATTTTTCACAGGGACATTATTTGAATTTTGCTATTAAATGGCAAATGGAAAGGTCTTACTTTTAAGATTTTCCTGTAGGAATTTCTATAAGGGAACGATTTAGACAGAGTGAGCTTCACCAAGAACAAATAGACAAGACTACTGAGAAGCAATTTAGTTTGGTCAACAAAGTTACTATAAAACCTTGTTAGTTGACGGAATCATTCAAAATGCTGCCAGTCAAAAGTCAAAGGTATTCCCCTAAATGTCAAAGACTTCCTGAAGACTGAATTAATCAGAATACTGTATATCCTGAAACTCAGAAAATTCTTGAGTCTGGGGCACACAGGAATGCATGTATACGCTTCAAAGTTAGTCAGCCATCTATAAACAACTACGATTACTTTCTCAAAAGAGAGAATTAAAGGAGAATATCATCCAAAACCGAGTACTGATGTCTAATTCTTTTTCTCACATTTCTCCCTTGCTATCAAGAAATAATCAAGACTATTTAAAGGATCCTTGATTGGAAATGTGGATTTAGAAGTTTCTCCTAAAGATAAAATGTAATTTGAGCTAGAAAAAGTAATGAACAGCTATTTACCAGAATGTAAATTGTGGTTATTTCTACAGGATGGGAATTTTCTTATGGGTGTTTTCTGTATTTTCTGAAATTTCCAAAGGGAACATATGTTACCCTAGTCATCAGAAAAAGGCAAATAAA
>NW_012148530.1:2525673-2527703 GCF_000956105.1 Propithecus coquereli | reverse complement strand
ACAGGCATGCGCCACCATGCCTGGCTAATTTTTTTCTATATATTTTTAGTTGTCCGATTAATTTCTTTCTATTTTTAGTAGGGACGGGGTCTCGCTCTTGCTCAGGCTGGTTTCGAACTCCTGAGCTCGAACAATCCGCCCGTCTCGGCCTCCCAGAGTGCTAGGATTACAGGCGTGAGCCACTGCGCCCAGCCGAAAACTGTTAATTTCTTTCTATTTTTAGTAGAGACGGGGTCTCGCTCTTGCTCAGGCTGGTTTCGAACTCCTGAGCTCGAACAATCCGCCCGTCTCGGCCTCCCAGAGAGCTAGGATTACAGGCGTGAGCCACTGCGCCCAGCCGAAAACTGATTTTTTAAACCAATTTTAAAATGCTGTTAGGAAAACTTTAACTTTCCTTTTTAGGGACTAGTAATAACAATTTTAACGGGGAGTGTTGTGGGAGGAAGAAGATACTTAAGAATCCTTCCCAAGGATCCTTGTTAGTGGCTAATCTCTCTTTGAATCTTTATCTCATAAAATTCTACACTGAAAATGAAATCTAGGTTTTATCCCTTTCCTACAAAAAAGTTTTGTACCTCTGCGTTAGGCAAAAGGTAAAAAAGAAAGCTTAAGCAAGAACACATAAAGAGTCAACCAGGCGAAAGCAGAGTAACTGAAGAAGACATAATGAGTGAATAAAGGTAGGGGAAAATAATGACAGCATCCCAAAGCCTTACCCCTAAGCACAAAAATACAATAAAATACCTAATCTTTATAAGAAGCGTAATTATTTGTTATAAACACCACAATAACAAGAATAGAGAATCTTAAAGTAGTAATAAGCACTTTGTTCCAATTTCAAAACCAATCACAAAATAATAATTTTTGTTAAGTATATACATACCCATGAGAATCACAAGACTTGTACAATCTAATTAAATAAAAGAATCTACAGAGGAATATCCATAACTTTATTCTTTCACTCAAGTTCCTGGCCAACAGTAAAATAAATCTGTTTATCACAACAACAAAAAAGGGTTAAACCTTTACATGAAATGCACCAAACAGAAATATATTTCATTGCAGTTCCTTTGCATATCAACATTCAAGCCTAATGCATAACTCAGAGCCCCTAAGGACCTGGTAAGCTACATCCAATCTAAGTCAAGTCAGTCAGTATTTCACTCATGAACACTCCCCAGTGGTTGATACTACCAATGGGAATCCAACTCGTTATTGCTTATAAGGTTTGTGACTCTAAGAAAGTTGAAAATCACATTTTTCTGAAGACAAATGATCCAACATTTAAATAGGAATTTTTCTCTCTCATGATTAATGGCACCTGCAGTTCACAAAGTGTGACAACTGACAAATCACATTATGTTCTGAAGGAGACTTAGCGACCTTATAAGGATTTATAAAATAGGATGTAGTTTTTCATACCTTTACTCATTCAAATCCTCTTCATCTAAAACAAAGTTGTCCCCATGGTCTTTAAAAATTACAACCCAGTCAAAACCACTGTTGGCAAACTCAGCAAAAGCCGTAAAATCTAATATTACCCTCCTCATTCCACATTAGAGAGGAGGGAGAGAATCCAAGGAAGAGATAAACAGGAACAGAGAAGATGAGGACAGAACAAAAGGAGAAGATGGAAGAAAAAGTATTTAAAACTTATAAGCTAAACTCAGAACTAACTTGATTAATGAAAAGAAGATGGCACAATCTTGCTAGACTCTGAATGTAATTTGCCAAATGCTGATAAGGAGAATCAAGCAGCAGATCCAGAGAATTCTAAATTAAAATGAGTCTCTATGCATATATTGCGTATTCAGCTCTATTCTAGATGTTTTCCCATGTTTTCTACCCATTAGTTTAATTCTTATACCATCTCTGTGGAGTAGTATTAGGATTCTTCATTTTACAGGTCAAAAAACTGATGTTCAGAGGTTAAGTAACTAAGTCCCGTGACTTGACCCTAACAAATAACAAAGCCAGTATTCACTCTTAACAGTACAATAAAATTTATTCAGTGTTGAAGCTTAAGAGTT
>NW_012148530.1:2524443-2525623 GCF_000956105.1 Propithecus coquereli | reverse complement strand
TAAACTGAAATAAAACCCATGAAGTGATAGAATTTACATAGTTTTCACATGAAAAAAAAAAGTGTTTCTATCCAAAGTTCATGACAGTCTAACTCTCTCAACACAAGGCAAAGGTAGTAAAATAACTCAGACTACTGGCCAGGATAGACAGAACTCTATGAAAAATAGAAAGGTTTGCCTAGTTTAAACTCAATTAAATAAAAAAGTTAAAATAAATATGTATTTTTTCCCATACAATACTGCCAATTCCACTTAAGAGACAAAATACCTAAAGCCTTCAACCACAAATCCAAAGCCAAAGTAGCCACAACTAAAATTTTTTTAACATAATCAAAGGAGTCTGATCTAAACAATGTAATAAATCCAAGTTACTGTGCTGAACTCCCTTAAAAAAACAATAGTGACTAAGTAATTTCCATCTGAAGATGCAATATTTTCTTAAAAAGCTGAAAAGCAGGATGCATAGTTCATTAACTTAGGAAATAAACCTAGAGAACCAGGGACCACCTCCCCCCACAGTATAGTTTTCTACCCACATAAATAAACACTGTCTTTAAATAGACTCCATAAAATCCTCCAAGTTTCAGTAACTGATCGTTTTAAACTAAATCTCTCAAAGAGCATTTAAATATATTCCATTTCCCTTAATGCTTGAGGTAATATAACTTCTATATACCAATATCTGGATTTAGGATCATTTCTGAAATATCTTAATTTTCAATATGCTCACATTCATCAAACTGGTAATTTTAGAGACCATCGGCTCTTTATTGGAGTTGTAAGAGCCAGTAAAGTGCTTCCTATACATTATTTTTAGCAACGATTTTCTTTCTCTTCATTTCCCTCATACAGTCCCTAAGATTCAAGAGCATTTGAACCCAGCCCCAAATAACAATTCCTTGAAGTACTTTTTGTTTGAAAGCAGCAGTTTGTAAAGCTGATCATTTCTGCAAGGAAAACTCATCACTGTATACAATTAAAAACTGAATCTTGCATTCTTTGAGGTTTTGAAAAAAATCTAAAAGGACAAACGATATAGTTGAGAAAAATAACTCATTTTTAATTTAACTGAATTTTTGATTCTTTTAAATAAAAGACTACATATGTTTCAAAGTTGAAAACTGATTTTTTTTTTTTTGAGACAGAGTCTCACTGTGTTGCCCAGGCTAGAGTGCTGTGG
>NW_012148530.1:2515422-2522703 GCF_000956105.1 Propithecus coquereli | reverse complement strand
CCGAACCACCTCTGTGAAAATCAGAATGGAGCTCAGCTCTTTCTCCTACTGTCAGTAGTTACTGAATAAAATCTGTTTTTACCACTTTAGTGAATGTTTGGCTGTGTTTATCTTTGACAGTAGATGGCCTCAATGTGGCAATAAAAAAAGAAGGTACTCATGAGATAAAGACTGGAGGCAAAGTTCAGCCCAGCAAGTTATACGAGCTCATCAAGTATTAGAAGAAAGAGATCTGAGCTCAATAAAGTTCTTCAGTCCCTTCAATAGGATTCTTAGGAGCAGAAAGCCCATATTTCAGAAGCATACTTTTACAATGTTTCTTCTTTAAGTATTTGTTTTCTCCTTAGTTTCAAAAGTTCTTATGGAATTATCAGCTGTCTTAACAGGGTGAGCTCAGTGTAAACACAGTTTAGGCTAGGGATTAAAAGGAGAAGGAGTAATCTAAGTGAAGGAAGGGAGTCCCAGAGAGAAGGCAGCAAGAAAGGCAGGAATGGTCACACAGTTCTAACATCCTGTCCCTCCTGAAAGTTCTTCCTCCACAGTCCCTAAGAAACCTCAGCAAATTCTGTGATGCCGACAGAAATCCACTTCTGGTCAGTAGTATTCATCTCCTCCACCATCCAGCCTCTTACCAAACATATAGAAAAAGTCACAGAATTTAATGGTTTGCGTTTCTAATCATTTTATTTCCCATACCTGGTTCTCAGATTTCAGTGTGCCTATGAATCACCTAGCATCCACCCCCAGAGATCTTTGATTCAGAACCATCAGAGCAGAGACCCAGGAATCTGATATACTAAAAAGTACACCACTACACCACACTTTCAGAAACCAAAGATGCTGGAGGAAAATAGTTAAATGATAGAAAGCAGGCAATAAAAAGAAAAAAATAAAGGGACCAAAAAAAAAAAAATGCTTCAATTAATTTTTACCAAACAATTAAAACTGTGTTACTTCAGAATGTAACCTCAGTGTTACTCAGTGTTACTTCAGAAATGTAGCCTCCTTGATTAGTTTTCAACTCTGATACCTCATCAGAATGGTATCACTTGTCAGTTACTGGTGTTACAGAAAGTGCTGAGGCTCCTCAGGGCAAATTTTTGTGATTTTTTTTTTTAACCTTCATCTACATGGCTTTCAATAACAAAAGCTGCTGCCTTGTGACTAGAGGAGTTTCAATACAGTATTATCAAAGCAAACCATACTGATAGTAACATGTATCAAGCATTTACAATATGCAAGGCACTGTTCTAAATACTTAAAATGTATTAATCCAATAACCCTAAATAAGACCCCTATGAAGTGGGTCTTATTTTACAGATAAGAAAACCAGGGCACAGAGAAGTTAACTTGTTCACACAACTATTAAGTGAAGAAAGCAGGATTCAAAGCTAAGTCTCTCTAGATATGTCACATAATAGAAGCACTCAAGCTTTAAGAAAAAATTTAAAATTAATGTTTATATCATAAAACAAATGAGATAAGTTGTTATATAGACTGTGAAGCAAACAAAATATGAAAAGAAATGGTTCTAAACATACTTTGAGGGCCTTGTATAATTTAACTGTTAATTTCTCTAAAGACATTGGTTTTTCACCTTTATTCAACCATTAAAACTGACTACCTTTATTCATCCACTAAAATTTCTGATCAGCTGTTTAAGGTTATATGTAATTGTGAGTTAAAGTTTATTTAGTAAATTCTGCTTCATACTCAGGGAACAAATTGCTCCCCAAGGGATCCCAAAAGTTGGTAACACATGTGTCCTGCCTTCCCTTCCACATAGAGCAAGAGTTTGCTTTTTTAAGCAAGAAAGAGTTCTAGTCTTTCAGAACAATTTAAAACAGAACAAAGATATATTTTTTTTTCATGCCATCATTTAGCACTAAGGTCAAAAGTCTGATAGTAAATTATTTCAGGCTGTGAAGGCCACAGGGTCTCTGTCACAACTATTCAACTCTGCCACTGAAGCCACAGACAATATATAATGAATGGGCATGACTGTGTTCCAATAAAACTTTATTTATAAAATGAGTAGCTGGCTCTACTTGGCCTGCAGAGGATTAGTGTACCAACTCTTGATTTAGCAGGTACTACTAATGGTAGAAGAATTTAGGAAAAGCTGTATTAGTTGTATTGTCAACTAAAATTCCTAACTACTTCTACTAAATGTTCCTGTTTAGGTTATGGTGTGGGAAGTTATTATTATTATATGCACCTGTGAATTATAGAAATCTTCTCAAAACTATTAACTGACATACTCTTAAGAGTAAAATGAAAAAAAATGAAAATTTTATTTTAATGCCATTATAAAATTATTTATGGAGTTTTTTAAAAGTGCAAACATTTTACTTGCTAATTGCCTACAATCAAGGCAAACAGGTTTTCTTTTTGTTCATTTTCTAGGAAGCTACTCTCTTCAGCTTTAATAGCCCCCATCACAGAACAAGTAGGACAGAACTCTGGTCTCCCAGATTCCTCATTCAATGTCTTTTGGTCTTCCTGCTTTACAAATAATATGAATACAATTCTTAGTATTTTAACATCCAATCCTAAGTTTTGAAATTTTCCTACTTTGCCATTTTCACTAGACTCTAAACAAATTTCTTTCATGAAAGCAATTATATTAATATAACCCACCACCAAAAATGAAAGCTTTTTTCATTTTACTTCCAAGTTCATTTAGTCCAATCATTGGCAAATTTATAATCATACTTCCTCTCCTTTTCACAAAAAAAGGAATCTCAAATGCCAGTGTTTCATTCATTTTACTTATACAAAGGCTAAGTTGGTGAAAACATTATTAATTGGAATAGACTACATCTATATTAAGGAAGAAAATAAATGTCTGCAATATCTCACGATTCCTATGGTAAACCAAAATGCTGGTGATCCAAAGAGACTGCTTCAGTCTGCTGCATTTCAGCCACAACTACTTATGCAATTCTATTAAATTCAAAATATATACAGAAATAAAACACACATGCTTGTGTATGTGTGTATGTGTGTGTTTGAGGAAATCTTATAAGAATGAAATGATAGTATATTCATGACTGAAGGAAGGGAGATAAGATAAGCACATTGAAATTATCAAAACTAGATCCAGGCCACAGTACCAGCATACATTTAGCAGCATTATATGAATGCATCATTAGGTGCATGATGACTAAACAATCCTTAGGTTTATCTCTCAAAAATGAACAGCTCTGGCCAGGTGCAGTGGCTCACCCTGTAATCCTAGCACTAGCGGAGGCCGAGGTGGGAAGATCGCTTGAGGTCAGAAGTCCAAGTCCAGCCTGAGCAAAGTAGCAAGACCCCTGTCTCTACAAAAAACTTTTAAAAATTAGCCAGACATGGTGGCACATTCCTGTAGTCCCAGCCACTTAAGAGGCTGAGGCAGGAGGATCTCTTGAGCCCAGGAATTTAAGGTTGCAATGAGTTATGATAATGCCGCTGCACACCAGCCCAGGCAACAGAGTGAAACCCTGTCTCAAAAAAAAACAGCTCAAATTTTCCTTACAAGCATTTCAGGACAGTCTAGTTCACTAACATGTGAAACAGACCAATGTTACCTGATCTTTAGGAAGCATATTTCACTAAGCTCAGGTAGTTCTACAGTTGTTATATAAAGCAGAGAAAGATGGTGTGGTTATATGACTGCCTGAGAAAAGGCAATGCTTCTCTGAGTGTGCTCTCCATTGTGCTACAGAGTACACAGACCTAAGAATAGTACTTCACAAATTTCTATGTGGACACGTTAAAAAAGAAGAGATGAAACAGATGAGGGGAAATGTCAAATCCGAAGGGACTAAACAAGGATTGCCTGCATGTGTTTATACGTGTGTGTGTGTATACTACACATTCACTCTTAAAACTTGCCCTAAAACTGCCATCTCCAAATACACACAGTTATAAATGCTATGTGAAAAAGTGGGCTGATTTGAAATGATGTTATAGCTTCAAAAACACGCAAGCTTCTCTGTTTTCATTTTCTGCTATTGGTCCCATTAAAATAGGATAAGATTATTTGAAGAAAATGCCTGAAGTCAACAGAGGATATATTTAAAAATTATTCATTATCCAAATAATCTACAAAACCTACATTAAAGGATTTAATTATGTGTATTACTTAGTCCTTTAGCCTCATTTGCTTCTATCAACAGCTTTTCAAGATTTGAGAAACTCCTGTACAAAGCTAACATTTCATACAAAATTGCTTTCTGTTTTTCATCACTTATTTATAGACTCAGGCTTTTAATCCAATATCTTGAGGATTCTGGTTTTTACTAGCTACTTCTCACCTAATCCATATAACAGTATAAGTAAATGTGTAAAGGGGTAGAAATTAGTTTACCTATTAGCCTTTATGAACAATATTCATGTATTATTTTAATAGTCTCTAGCAAAATGTATGTGTCACTCAAGCACAGATTTTTCTTAACACAACGCAAAGCACAACATCGATGACAGATGCCAATTGCAGAACTCAATTCACAGGGCTATCTGTGGCTAAACTAACAATTCACCAGTGCCTGAAGTATCTCACCTCCCCTAATGCTAAATGACCTTTATCCCCATTCGCAATTTCAGTTTCTTAGCCTTGACTCTAGGCTTGCAATGCTTTATATCTGAACTAAAATAAGAAACAATTATTTCACCCGTGAGGATATAGGGATGGCAAATAAGCAAATGAAAAGATGCTGAACAGCATTAGCCATTACAGAAATGCAAATTAAAGCGATGATGAGATACCAACACTGTTAGAAATGCCTATTAGAATGGCTATAATAAAAAATACTGGCAATACCAAGTGCTGGCAAAAATGCAGAGCAACTGGAACTCTCACATATTGCCAATAGAAATATAAAATGATTTAGCCACTCTGGAAACCAGCCTTACAGTTTCTTATAAAGTTAAGCTTATAATATGACCCAACAATCTTATTTCAACTTTTTACCCTAGAGAAATAAACACTTATGTTCACACAAAAACCTGCACATGAATGTTCATAGCGGCTCTATTCATATCAGCCAAAAACTAGAAACCACCCAAATGTCCAAATTTCCTTTAATGAGTGAATGCATAAACAAGCTGGGGTATATCCACACAGTGGAATGTCACTCAGCAACGAAAAGAAACTATTGATACTATTGGATGGAGAATTATGCTGGGTTTTAAACAAAAAAAAATTTTTAAAGGTTACAAAGTATATGTGTATTAGTTTGCTAGAGCATAATAAAATATCAGACTGGGTGGCTACAACAACAGGAATTTATTTTCTTATAGTTCTGGAGATTAAAAATCCAAGATCAAGGTGTCAGCAGGTTTGGTTTCTTCTGAGGCGTCTCTTGTTGGCTTGCAGGTGGCTGCTAAAATGGACTAAATGTTTATGTCCCCTCCAAATTCATATGTTGAA
Source organism: Propithecus coquereli (assembly GCF_000956105.1). Classification (NCBI taxonomy): domain Eukaryota; kingdom Metazoa; phylum Chordata; class Mammalia; order Primates; family Indriidae; genus Propithecus; species Propithecus coquereli. Next base: position 2,517,287 of record NW_012148530.1, on the reverse strand, counting down.
ATCCTAACCCTCAATGTGATGGTATTAGAAGATCGGGCCTTTGGGAGATGATTAGGTTATGAGGGTGAGGCCCTCATGTGTGCGATTGGTGCCCTTATAAAAGAGACCCCAAAAAGACCTCTCACCCCTTCTGCCATGTGAGGACACGGCAAGAAGGCGCTGTATGAACCAAGAAACGGGCTCTCATCAGACACCAAATCCGCTGGCACTTTGATCTTCAACTTGAATGTGCCAGCCCCTAGAACCGTGAGAAATAAATTTCTATTGTTTACAAGCCACCCAGTTTGTGGAATTTTTGTTACAGCAGCCCGAACAGACTAAGACAGTTACCTTCTTGCTATGACCTCACATGGTCTCTTCTCTGTGCTCATGGCCCTGGTGTTCTCTCTGTGCTTCCCAATTTCCTCTTCTTACCAGGACATTCATCAGGTTGGATTAGGGCCCACTCCAAGGGCCTCATTTCAACTTAATGGCCTCTTTAACCACCCTATCTCCAAATAGAGTCACATTCTGAGGTACCAGAGGTTAAGCCTTCAACATAAGAATTTGGGGAGTGCACAATTCTGCCCATAACAGTGACAAAGATTTTCTCCTTGACCAAACTTGAGTCAGGTTCCCCTGGTTTCTCTTTCTGACTGGCTCTTGACCTTGGGCTCTGTCATTTGGTCCACTTAGCCCAATTATAGCAAGAATCCTGCTGAGTTAATTCACTGAAAATCCCCTATACTCAATATTTTATCACCCTAGCCTGTCTTCAGCAAGAATCCTGTTGAGTTGGTCTAGCAGGAGTCCATCCTGCCTTGATGTTTTCTCTTAGTAATTTTCCATCCACTGTCCCTCACCCTGTTCCTTGGCTATAAATCTCCACTTGTCTTTTTTATTTTTGGAGTTGAGCCTAATCTCTCTCCTCTACTACAAAACCCCAATGTAACTGTCCTCCTAAATAAAGTCTGGCCTTACTGTCTTTAATAAGTGAATGATTTTTTTCTTTAACAACAGTATGATTCCATTTATATAACATTCTCAATGTGACAAAATTATAGTGATGGAGAACAGCATAGTGGTTGCTAGCGTTGGAGAGAAGGTGTTACTATAAAGGGATAGCGTAAGAAAGTTTCTCTTGGGTGATGGAAAAGTTCTATATCCTGATTGTAGTGGTGGTTACAAGTATCAATGCATGTAGTAAAATTTAAAGTACACACAGATATGTACAAAGAATGCATGTAAAACTTGGTGAAATCTGAATAGAGTCTGTAGTTTAGTTAACAACAGTCCTGTGGTTAAGTAAGTTGTTATTGAGGAAAGCTGAATGAGGGGTACAACGGAAACTCTGTACTATTTTTACAACTTCTATGTGAATCTAAAATCATTTTCAAATAAAAAGTTAAAGAAATATCTTTATAGCTCAGAGAACCATATTTAGGGGCTATGCTTCCAGGCACAATGCCCTCCTTTCACACCTCCCCCACAAAAAGAAACAATTATAATACCATGTTGTCCTCTACCCCAAACACACATGTCCCACCACAATACTGGTGCGTATGCTGCCAAGGGCTTGACAAAGCTTGAGTAGGTGTTTTTGGCAAAGATTATCGATAGTTGTATTACCTCTTTCTTCCAAGTATCCTTAAATGAGGACTTGAATAATTTACCTTGAAATATACATAGTCAAAGATTTAAAAACAATTTCACATTAATTTCTATGTGTTAATTTTATTCTCCGTTGATTTAATTCTGGGAACAATGAAGTGAGATGGAGAAAGAAAAGTAAACAACTTTACATCTTGACATTGATTCACACTCAATTTACTGGAGAGTTGCCTCAAAATGATTACATTAAAACGAGGACAGACTTAACACATTTC
>NW_012148530.1:2513342-2514259 GCF_000956105.1 Propithecus coquereli | reverse complement strand
TGGGGCTATTATGAACAAAGCTGCTATGAGTGTTCATGAACAAGTCTACATATAGATGTGTTTTCATTTATTTTGGCTAAACATCTAGAAGTAGGACTGCTGCATCATATGCCAAGGGTATGTTTAACTTTATAAGAAACTGCCAAATTATTTTGCAAAGTGTTTGCACTATTCTATATCCCAACAGCAATGCATGAGAATACAACTTGGTCACCAACACTAGGTATTACCAGTTTTTTAAGTTTTAGCCATTCTATGGGTATACAGTTGTATTTCACTGTGGCTTTAATTTGCATTTCCTTGATGACCTATGATACTGAGCATCTTTTTCACACACGTAGCGCATTAGTCTGTCTTTGTAAAACGTTCAAATCTTTTCCTCATTTTGGGATATTCGTACGGTGGAATGCTACTGAAAAATAAAAAAAAATCAAACACAACAAATGATAAACCATACAGACATCTAGCTAAGCAAAAGAAACCAGACACAAAAGAGTATGTACTGTATGAGGCTGCTTACATAAAACTACAAAATAGGCGAAATTTATCTATAATATTCAAAATCACTCATTGGTTGCCCAGGGCAGAGAATTTGAGAAGACTGATTACAAAGAGCACAAGGTTACTTTCTGGGAAGATGGAAATGTCCTCTATCTTGTTTGGGATAATACTTACATGAGTGTATACCTTTGCCAAACATTAGAGACCTGTGTATTTAAAATCTGTGCAGTTTATTACATGTAAAGTATATCTGAGTAAACAGTACATGAGTTACTTTACATATCTTCAAACATATTTGAATTATGATATTTCTTGTGTAAAAAGAAATGCTGAGTTATTAATATTAGCTGTTCACATACACTTAAGTTTTAAAACACCTTCATAATAGAAAACTTATACCTGACTCTGAAGTCTAC
>NW_012148530.1:2510253-2511512 GCF_000956105.1 Propithecus coquereli | reverse complement strand
TGCCTCATGGGGATCGGTTATTGAACTAACATGTACCCTCAATCTTTGCAGTGACCTATGACGCTGCTGCAGCACTCTAGCCCCGGGTGACAGAGCGAGCCCTGTCTCAAAAAAAAACAAAAACAAAACAACAAAAACACACACTCTCAATCATAGTGAGTACTACTCAGGGGCTATCCCACCAGGCAGCCCTGGATCCTTCAGTATGAAATTAGTCAGAGATGTTTATTAAGAAATTATGAAGCTTCTCTTGGTTTTGCACATATTAAGTTTAGTTTGCTACTTCACTACAAATACCTCAGAAGGACTTGACAGTGACCATCTCTTAAGCCCTGAACCTTTAACTTAAATCCTACTGCCTAGTAATTGCTGACATTTTGCCAATTCTGCTGTCCCCAAGCTTCCTGACTTTGCCACAGCCTCATCCGCTGCACTCATCTCACTCCAACCGTCAAGGTCCCCGTCGCTCCAATCCATTCAGAGAAATTGGGGTCTAATGTGAAGTTTGTGTTGTCTCATATCCTGCACTGGAGTCTTCTAGATTCCTTTTATGCTAACCTGCAACTGCTTGACTCTGATTAATTTTATATATTGTCAATCACAGTATTCTGGCCTAAAATGAAGCTTATAAACATGCTTATTTGAAAAGTGATGGAAACTTAAAGGAACTATCTAAAAGCATGCAAAAGTCTATTAAAACATGTTTCTAAGCCTGGAACTTCTCAGATTTAAAAAAAAAAAAATGCCACAAATTTTCAGAAAAATAACCAAGGTATAATACTAATGAAGAAATAAAAATATGCTTTCCAATAGGCTAACAATTCACCTTCAAAGTGAAAAAAGGCAAAGGACATCAAGTTTTTGTTGTGTTGCTAAGTAATTACCATACTATACTAACCTCGTGTGTGTGGGTTATAAAAATCATCCATTTGTGTTACAAGGAATTACTTTGGGCTAACACTGGAAACATAGTACCTGCAGTGAATTCCAAGTAGCAACCTCCACTAATCATCATTTTGAAACATTCACACTTCAACATAAAGTCTTTTACCTCATTGTTTAAAATTTCAAGTAAATGGGGCATCCCAAAGATTCACCTGCAAAATACTACATTTTTCCATCCCTTCTTAGCTCTTCGCATCTGACATGCTTGCCAATTTATTGTGAAAGGTCACAGTATAAACAGATTTCAGCTGCATGTAGGAAAAAACCTGTTTAGCATAAAATACTGCCATTTGTGTACACTAGCCATAAAATGT
>NW_012148530.1:2494685-2508978 GCF_000956105.1 Propithecus coquereli | reverse complement strand
AAAGGAAGGAAAGACAGAATGCAAATAGCTATCATTGAATAGTCTGGCAAAAATGTAAAGCAAGGTCAGACTGTTAACAATGATCATTATAATACTTGCAAAAGAAAACTTCTCGCATTCACAATAAAAACACAGATGTCACAAACATTTAAATTCTCCAACATTTGCTTACAGCTTACATAATAACGCTTAATGAACACCAAAATTGTAAAGCAAATATTTTCCCAAGTTTTCCACATTAGAGAGCTGTTGTCTCATTAAAACAAAAGAATTTGATGTATCAGTGCAGTTACTCAAACAGACAAACTTAACAACTAGCATGATGAAAATCTCTCAAGGAAAAAGATAGGGGTTGTACCTCTAGTTCCTGGCTTTATTTTAGGATTTAGATTCCAAATCTGTCTAATAAAATTTGAACAGAATCTCCATTTGATCTCTTTTGTTCCAGATATTACCTCAGTTCTTTGCTCACTACTGTAAGGTTTTATGCTATTTTCTATGATTTTCCTCAGTCACTGAAATACAATGGCCTCTTCTCAATCTTTATCTCCTCTGTAGGATTTGATAGTCCTCACTACATGCTCCTTGGAACTCTCTACCTTCTTTGAGCTTCTCAAATAGTATACTCTCGGAGTTCTCGTCCATCCTTCAGAACATTCCTTTTCAGATTTCATCATTCCCTGCTTCCTCCATCTGCCTTTAATTATGAACATCCTCTAAGAGTCTATCCTCAACCCTTCTCTCTCCCCATTTCATGTTGCTACCCTTAGCACACTAATCCAATTTCAACACAACCCTGAATAGCTGTTACTTACGATCTTCAATCTCTTCTCTGAATGTTATTAATAGAATTGCACTTCCAATTACATGCCAGATATTTCCACAGGTGAACACTTCTGTGGCATCTCAAACCAAACATGTCAAAAAATTAAAATCATTGTGCCATACCCTCCAACATCTACACGGACCTATTATCACCACAGTTATTTTCCTTTCTTCCTCCAGTTCACCCCAAAGTACAATCTGATGCTGAGTCCCTGTGGATTTCGATCAATCCCTACCTATCTTCAGTCTTACTCAGCAGCAGGCATTAAATGTCTAGCACCAGCGGCTTGGCAGAAACCACTTACTAACTAGATCCTGATAAAGCCTAGCAGGCATCAAAAAGCTTTATCTCCTAATCAACCCAGGACCAGCTAAGGTTCTTGGCTGAACACAAAAGAAGCTGACCTTGGCTAATTAGTAGAAAAGGAGTTAATTAAAAGGCTACTGGGCATCTCACAGAATTGTTGCGAAGATGAATAACTGTGCTCAAAATTAAGATTCCAGGAACAAATCATGCAACAAACCATGCCACGAAGCAGGACTAATTAGAAAATAGCCATCACTGCTGTTTAGCATCCCACAGAGAGCTAAAGAAAACCACAGTGCTGTTGGAAATCAATCTTGCAACCACTGGGAAGACACTGCTGCCACCAAAGGCAGAAAGCCTCTGCTAATGTCCACCGCCTCTACCACCAAAATGAAAGCTCTACGCAGATTCTATTTCCTCAGTTGCAAATCAAAGTCCTATGCGGAGGGGTGAGTCTAATCGATGGAGTCTAAGTCATGTGCCTATGAGCCGGCTACAAAAGAGAATGAGAATTTGAGTGCTGCCTTCTGTATTGATGAGACCGACTCCTACATTAGCAAGACCACACTTGCATTATGAAAATTTTCCTAAATGTAAAAGACTATTCAAAAACCGATTGTTAAATATGAATGCAACTACTACTACATACCACCCCTCCTCCCTGCCCACGTCCCTACCTCCTGTAATGGAAACATCTAAGATCCTACTAGAGTTTGGTGAGCACATGTCATTACACTTGCTGGAACTAGGCCCAGTCTATAGCCCAGATCACTTGGTTGGAGCCCAAATTCCCTGCCTGAGTATTGCCAGTCGCTATGCCCTGGGAGACCACACCTTGCTCCTAAGACTAATAAATACCGCCTCCCTCAGCCACAGCTACTTCCTCCTCCACACAAGCCAACCCCCCAAAAACCACATCAATGCCACCACAGACTTTACATAGTGACAGTAGCAAGAAACTCTTGTCACTATCTTCTATACGGCAAAGTGAACCCTATTGGCATCCAAACAAACCTAGAGTAAGCCTGAGTCCAACATACCCTTTAAACACTAGGAAATAGATGGCAACTCCCCATAGCCTCCCCACTCCTTCTCCTAAGTTAGTCCTTCCCCATTAATGGCCACCAAGACTCCAGGGCACATCTCTCACACTCACCCCTTTCCTTCTATACCCACTGTTACCATTCCGGTCCGAGTCATCACAACTTCCTGTGTGAACACTGCAACAGAGTCTTAGCAAATTCTTCTACACCAGAGTCCCCCTTGCACTATAACCACAATCACATATGCATATACAATTCACATCTCATATTTAATTCTAGGAAGACTGAACAACTCAAAAAAGTAAAAGTAAATACAGAAAGTACTATGAAAAATGTACTCCAAAATAATTACATCTCAGTGTCCTAAAGTTCATTCCTACAAGAAAGGAGATCTACAACAGGTTCTTCATTCAAAAGATAACCAGGTTTGGTGAGCAAATAACTAATTTCTTTTCTGACTGACATAACAAAACTAAAATATGAAAAATATTTCCTAATTTCCTCTCATAGACTGTGGACTGAGGAGGCAATCATGAAATAGTTAATGAATTAATAAGAATATAAAAACATAGGAAATATGGCCTTATCCCATCACTACCTGGAAATTTCGTCCTTATTCATCCTTCATCTTTTTAATTCAGTTCTAGGCTTCTTTTTTAAAAATCTCTTTTGACTAATATAAACTCTTCCTATGTACATTCCTTCCCTAAAACTTATCCTACATTTTGTGGTCCTCTGCCTACTGATTTTCTCCACTTAATCTTACTGTTATGGTATTTTTATATGGCAACTCTTAAGCCTTCCTTTTTATAAACACCTCCTATTCTCCTTTGTTTGACGAGTAATTTTTTTAGTTTGTGTTTTATGCTGCAATTTTCCTCAGAGCTGTCTTGTAGCAAACTTCTGCTATAAATATTCACATATTTGCAATAAGGATAAATTCCTGTTAAAATTACTTATAATCTTTGTGTTCCAATAGATTAGCAAGGACCTAGATGACTGCATACATACTTATCAAAAGAAGGGAAATGCAAGACTAGCCTGAGCAAGAGTGAGACCCTGTCTCTAGAAAAAAACAGAAAAATTAGCCAGGCATGGTGGCATGTGCCTGTAGTCCTAGCTATGTGGGAGGCTGAGGCAGGAGGATCACTTGAGCCCAGGAGTGTGAGGTTGCAGTGAGCTATGATGATGCCACTGCACTCCACCGGGAGTGAGAGAGCAAGACTATCTCAAAAAAAAAAAAAAAAAAGGGGGGGGGAAATGCATAATAAGCATACCTCATTTTATTGTGCCTCATTTTAGTGCACTTTGCATATATTGCATTTTTTTTTACAAACTGAAGGCTTGTCAACCCTGTATCAGAGCCATTTTTCCAACAGCATGTGCTTGCTTTATGTCTCTGTGTCACATTTTGATAAGTCTCACAATATTTCAAACTTTTTCATTATTATTGTATCTGTTATGGTGATCTGCAATCATTGATCTTTGATGTTACTCTTGTAACTGTTTTGGGGCACCAAAAACCGCACCACTGTAAGAAGGCAAACTTAATCAATAAATTGTGTATGTGTTCTGACTGTTCAAAGACTTGCTGTTCCCTCAGCTCTCTCCCTTCTCTTCAGGCCTCCCTAGTCCCTGAGACACAACAATATTGAAATTAGGACAATTAATAACCCTACAATGGCCTCTAAATATTCAAGAGAAAGAAAGAGTCCCATGTTTCTCACTTTAAATAAAAAGCTAGAAATGATTAAGTTCAGTGAGGAAGGCATGCCAAAAACCGAGATAGGTTGAAAGCTAGGCCTCTTGTGCCAGTTAGCCAAGTTGTGAATGTAAAGGAAAGGTTCATGAAGGAAATTAAAAGTGCTACTCCAGTGAACACACAAATGATAAGAAAGCAAAGCAGCCTTATTGCCACTATGGAGAAAGTTTGAACAGTCTGGATAGAAGATCAAACTAGCCACAACATTCCCTTAAGCCAAAGCCTAATCCAGAGCAAAGCCCTAACTCTCCTCAATTATATGAAGGCTGAGAGAGGTGAGGAAGCTGCACAAGAAAAAGTGGAAGCTAGCAGAGGTTGGTTCATACAGTTTACGGAAAGAAGCTGTCTCTGTAACATAAAGTATAAGGTGACCCAGCAAGTGCTGACAGAGAAGCTGTGCCAAGGTAATGAGAAGATCTAGCCAAGATAATTAATGAAGCTGGCTACACTAAACACCAGATTTTCAATGCAGATGAAACAGCCTTATACTGGAAGATGATTTCATCTAGGACTTTCATAGCTAGAGAGAGGTCAATACCTGGCTTCAAAGCTTCGAAGGACAGGCTAACTCTCATTAGGGGCTAATGCAGCTGGTGACTTAAAGTTGAAGCCAATGCTCATTTACCATTCTAAAAATCCTTGGGCCCTTAAGAATTATAATAGATCTACTCCATCTGTGCTCCAGAAATGGAACAACAAAACATGGAGGACAGCACATCTGTTTACAGCATGGTTTACTGAATAGTTTAAGCCCACTGTTGAGACCCACTGCTCAGAAAAAAAAAGATTTTCAAAACATGACTGCTCACTGACAAAGCACCCATTTACCCAAAAGCTTTGATGGAGATGTACAAGGAGATTAATGTTGTTTTCATGCCTGCTGTCACAGTATCTATCCTGCTGCCCATGGATCAAGGAGTAATTTTGACTTTCACATCTTATTATTTAAGAAATACATTTTGTAAGACTCGACCTGCCATAGATAGTAATTCCTCTGATGGATCTGGGCAAAATAATCGAAAACCTTTTGGAAAGGATTCACCATTCAAGATGCCATTAAGAACATTCATGATTTATGGGAGGAGGTCAAAATATCAACTATGAACAAGAGTTTGTAAGAAGCTGGGTCCAACCTTCATGGATGACTTTGAGGGGTTCAAGACTTCAGTGGAGGAAGTCACTGTGGATGTGTGGAAATAGCAAAAGAACTAGAATTAGAAGTGGAGCCTGAAGATGTGACTGAATTGCTACAATCTCACAATCAAACTTTAATGGATGAGGAGTTGCTTCTCATAGATGAGCAAAGAAAGTGGTTTCTTTAGATGGAATCTACTCCTGGTGAAGATGCTGTGAACTGTGTTGAAATGACAACAAAGGTTTTAGAAGAGTTCGTAAACTTAGTTGATAAAGCAGTAGCGGGGTTTGAGAGAATTAACTCTAATTCTGAAAGATATTCTACTGTGGGTAAATGCTATCAAATAGCATCACATGCTACAGAAAAATCTTTTGTGAAAGGATGAGTCAATGGATGTGGCACACTCTATGGCTGTCTTATTTTAAGAAATTGCCACAGCCACCCCAACCTTCAGGAACCACCACCCTGATCCGTCAGCAGCCATCAACGTCAAGGCAAGACCCCCCACCAGCAAAGAGAGAAGGTTCAGATGATCATTAGCAATAAAGCATTTTTTAGTTAAGGTATGTACATTTTTTTTAGACACTAAACAGACTACAGTATAGTGTCAACATAACTTTTATATGCAATGGGAAACGAAAATTCATGTGATTCACTTTATTGCAGTGGTATAAAGCAGAACCTGCAATATCTCTGAGGTATGCCTGTAATTCCTTTTCTTTAACAAGTAAAAAGTGATTGAATAAATTAATGAACTTCTATCTTTGTTTTAGAGATTAATCAGTGTTGCCTTCTTAGTGTTTTAACGAATTACAGATCCCTTCCTTCTCTGAACTGGCATAGCTCTTTGCTACTAATTTTTTTTATACTATACAAATTGTCATCTGTTTATTTGTTCATGTCAACTAGAAGAGTATATAAGCTACTCACATCAAGAATCCTGTCATATACCAATTCTATTCTATCACTCATACGCAGAAAGCACTTAAGAAACATTTGTTCACAGATTCCACAAATATCGAGTTGGATATTATGCTAGATGCCAGAAATATCATATATATATAACAGTCTAGCAGGCTGATTGACAATAAATAAGGTAATCAAAGAGCTTTGATAATTAAGAAGCAATGCTTCACCAGCTACTATTATCTAGCTATTCAAAATCTGTATTTCTTTACCAGGCTAATGACAAAAGATTCAATATATGGGATTATTTTGTAAGTACATAAAATTTTGTATAAATTAGTATTATTTCACCTAAATACAGAAGATAAACTAGATTCTAATAAAAATATAGACACGTTGTCTCCATAACTATATTAAAAAAATAAATAACTCTCCTCTCCCAATCCTTCCTTTAAAACTCCTTTAAAAAGATTTCTATCTTATGCTTGATTATTTATATCTCTCACAAATTGAGAATACCTCTCCCATTTGCTCTTTTTTGTCATTAATCCAATAAACACTTACTGAACCTTTATAATATGCAAAGCAGTATGGTAAGCACTAGGAATGCCAAGATGGAAAAAGAACCACCTATTTCATTGGATCAATGTTTCTCAACTGTCATAGAAATATTCATGTTCTTCAAATAAGTATGATTTGTGATAATCCTTTGCAGAGGATATGAAAAGTGGCCTCAACCTTCTCTACTCTAATGTTATTTGGGCTCTGAACTGAATTCAAAAGATGAAACCCAAGTGCACCTGAATCCTTGCCACAGCGGATCTCCAATAGAACTAATTCCTATCCCATGATTTATTCGCCACTTAACCAAATGTTTCTTGACCCAGATCAAGTATTTTGCCTAGTATACACATCGATGTATTTACAGCAAGTACCTTTGACCTTACACATAATTGTTTTCTAAGTGTTTCCTGTTGGTCATTTGCCTTCCTATTTAACACTTAGATTTCATGATGTGGGGACTACATTAAGTACATCTGTACCCTTCAAAAGGTAACAATGCTAGAGTGTATAGTAGCTTCCCAATAAACACTACATAAATGAGATAACTGCCTAAACACCAGGATATATAGATAAGAGTTCAAATCATATATGTTTGCTATAGTGTTTAACAAGAGTCTCAATATACTGGAAGATTTGATTGCTTTATTTATTTTTATATTAATTCATATATCCTCCATCAGTAACAATTTTTACTTAACTGGAACAGCATAGTCTTTAAGACTTAGGACAGCCCCTCCTTTCTATGTAAATGATTGGTTTCCTTTTTGCCGTTTCTCCCAGGAAGTTTATGGCCAAATATGAAGCCCAATCACAGCATTCATACTGATACGTGATAAGCAAGAGTTATGAGTCGTTCACAAGTTCTAATTTTCTGTTTCTTTTATTATTTCCAACAATTCGTCTTGTTATAAGCTGCCTCAGATGTTTTATGGAAACAAACAGGTTATAAATGAATTTACCTACTATGAAAAAAACACCAAGTTTCTATTTCAAAGTTCACATTTTCTTTTATCCACCGAAACATACTTCTATTCAAACTTATTCCCCTCCAATTTTCCTTCTCCCCTAAGTTTTCTGTCAGTCATCCATGTTCTTAAACTGTATTTCTATCAAATTGTAAAGACCAAATTTCCTGCCTATTCCTTCACATAGTTTGAGTTTCGTTGCTATTTTCTTTGACTTCTTTCAAATTACTTTTCAGTGGATCAATATCACGGTTGCAAGGCTAAACATGGTCTCTTTCTCCATGCTCTATTTACCTATTTTTAGGTAACAGGTTGCTACTCTCCAAAAACTTTCATTAATGATACAAGCCATAAAAACCAAATTTACAAGAACTAAGGTTCTTTCATTCAGTTTATGAAGTGTTGGCATTGTTTTAAAGAAATGAGAATGCAAGACCTATGACTCTTACAATCTATATCATTCTTTCTATTTCCCAGTAAGGTAATGAAACCATTTAATACAAGCTAAAATTACTTTCCCTTTCTCTACAGTATATAAATTCTATAGTCTTATGCCTTTGTTTTTCCATTTCTGTTTCTTTCACGTCAGGAAATTGTTTTTCCCATATATTTATTTCCCCTTAATACTTCTGTTGCATAACTCTGAGTGACTTGTATCAAAATCTTCAAGAGATATTTAAAAATATTTCCCAAGTAACTAAAGAAATGGAAATTAAAAGCAATATTAATAATTTATTAATAATGAAATAAAAGGCACAGTGGTTCCTGCCTATAATCCTAGCACATTGAGAAACCAATGCAGGAAGATCATTTGAGGCCAGGAATTCAAGACCAGCCTGGGTAATATAGTGAGACCCTGTCTCTACAAAAAATTTTTAAAAAATTAGCCAGGTGTGGTGGCATGCACTCATAGCCCCAGCTATTCAGGAGGCTGAGACAGGAGGATCACTTGCACCCAGGAGTTTAAGGTTGCAGTAAGCTATGATGACACACTGTACTCTAGCCTGGACAACAGATCAATACATTATTTCAGCAACAACAATAACAACAAAAAAAGCAATAAGATACTACTTTTTCGTATTATGGTAGCCTGCTAGCCAAGACTTTTAATTGTAAAATCCCATATAGTTGAAGAGTTGAACCAGATTTTTTTTTTTTTTTTTTTTGAGACAGTGTCTCACACTGCTACCCAGGCCAGAGTGCAGTGGTACCATCATAGTTCACCACAGCCTCAAACTCCTAGGCTCAGGTGATCCTCCAGCCTCCGCCTCCTGAGTAGCTGGCACTATAGGCATGTGTCACCATACTCAGCTAATTTTTTATCTTTTGTAGATATGGGGTCTTACTACATTACCCAGGCTGGTCTAGAACTCCTGGCCTCAAGCGATCCTCCTACCCAAAGTGCTGGGATTACAGGAATGAGCCACCATGCCTGACCACAGACATTGTTATACATTGTTTCAGGAAATACAAACTGAAGTAGTATATAGAAAAGCAGTTCCATAAATGTATCAAAGATTAAAAATATTTAGACTCTGAATAATTTAATTACTCAGTCTATCTAAAGAAACATAAATAAAAACAAAGGCTTACATAAGAGGTGCTCATCACAGTATTATATTGATGGCAAAAAATTAGAAATGATAAAAGTCCAATATCAATGGGATAGATAAGTAAATTATCATAAATCCATATGATTAAATAATCATTAAAATGCTATTAATAAAAATTATAATATTGAGAGAACGTTTGCAAAAGAATGTTAAGAAAATGGATTCCGGCCGGGCGCGGTGGCTCACGCCTGTAATCCTAGCTCTCTGGGAGGCCTAGGCGGGCGGATTGTTTGAGCTCAGGAGTTCGAAACCAGCCTGAGCAAGAGCGAGACCCCGTCTCTACTAAAATTAGAAAGAAATTAATTGGACAACTAAAAATATATAGAAAAAAAAATTAGCCGGGCATGGTGGCGCATGCCTGTAGTCCCAGCTACTCGGGAGGCTGAGGCAGGAGGATCCCTTGAGCCCAGGAGTTTGAGGTTGCTATGAGCTAGGCTGACGCCACAGCACTCTAGCCCGGGCAACACAGTGAGACTCTGTCTCAAAAAAAAAAAAAAAAGAAAATGGATTCCAAATGTGAAATACCATATTATCTCAAAAATATAAACTATATAATTGTCTTCAGACATTCTTACACTGTCCAAATTTTCTACAAAAGAGCCAACTGTCTTAAAAATTAGTAGCATACTTATATTAAAAAAAAATACATCTTGAATAGGTTTATCCCAGGAATGTAAACTTGATTTATTTTTAAAAGTGATGTAATGAAACACATTAACACACTAAAAAATTTAAAGACAACAGTTATCTCAACAGATGAATAAACAGTCAAAGCATTAAACAAAATTCAACACCCATTTATAACAAAAACACCTCAGTAAACTGGAAACAGAAAGAAGTTTCCTTGACCTGATAAAAAGGCATCTATGAAAAACCTATAGGGCTGGGAACAGTGGCTCACACCTGTAATCCTCACACTTTGGGAGTCTGAGGTGGAAGGAGAGTTTAAGACCAGCCAGAGCAAGAGCCAGACCACATCTCTATAAAAAAATGTAAAAAAATAGCTGATGGGGGGTAGGCGAGTGGCACGCCTATAGTCCCAGCTACTTGGGAGGCTGAGGCAAGAGGATCGCTTGATCCCTGGATTTTGAGGTTGCAGTGAGCTATGATGATGCCACTGTACTCTAGTGTCAGCAACAGAGCAAGACCGTGTCTCAAAAAAAAAAAAAAAATCTATAGCTAATATCATACGTAATGGCGAAAGACTAAATGCATCCTACCCTAAGATCAGGAACGTGGCAAGGATGTGCACACTCTTACTACTACATTTATTCAATATTGTAGAAGTCCTAGCCAGGGTAATTGGCAATAAAAATAAATACAAGGCATACAGTTGGAAAGAAAGAAGTAAAACTATCTTTATTTATGGACTACATAGTCATCTATGTACAAAATACTACTAATTGACCTACAGATTTGATGCAATCCCAGTCAAAATTCTGGCAGGCTTCTTTGCAGAAATTGACAAGCAGACACTAAAATATATCTGGAAATGCAAAGACCTAGAAGAGCCAAAACAATTTTTGAAAAAGAAGTAAGTTGAAACATTTACTCTACTTGATTTCAAAACTTATTCTAAAGCTACAGCTATCAAGACAGGGTGGTATTGTTACAGGACAGATACATATTTCAGTGGAACAGAATAAAATACTGAAATATACCATGATCAAATTATTCTTTACAAGGTGAGAAATGGGAAATCCAAAGGGAAAAGAACAGTCTTTTCTACTAGTAGTGCTGAAACAACTGGAAACCAATATGGAAAAAAATGAACACTGAGCTTTATCTCACATTGTATTTTAAAATTAACCAAAAATGAATCTTAGAGCTAAATGCAAGAGCTAAAACTATAAAATTTCAAAAAGATAATAATTCTTCATGCTCTTGAGTCAGGCAAATATTTCTAAGATGGAAAATGAAGAGAACCATAAAAGAAAAAAAATTGGTAAAATGGACTTACTCAAAATTTAAAACTTTTGCTCTCCAAAAGATATTTTTAAAGCAGTAAAAAGGCAAGTCCAGACTGGAATAATATATTTGCAAAATATGCACACATATACATATATCCATCCATATTTATGTGTGTGTGATTATATATATTTATTTGTGAATATATATCCTTTAACTATAGAACATAGAGAGATCTCATAAAACCCAATAACAAGAATATATGAATAACATAATTTTTAAAATGGGCAAAGGATATGAACAGACATTTTAACAATGAAGATATATAAGCATCACAAATAAGAACTGAAAAGATGTACAACATCATTAGTCATTAGGGATATGGAAATTAAAAGCACAGTAAGATACAGCAACTAAAATGATTAAAATTTAAAATTCTGACAATACCAACTTTTGGCAAGGTTGTAGAGTAACTAGAACTCACACACTACTGGTAGGAATACATCTTGCCACTTTGGAGATAGTTTGGCAATTTCTTATAAAGTTATATGTACTTTAAACATACTTATAATACACCCTAGCCAATCCCACTTATAGGTATTTATCCAAATATTCACAGCAGTTTTATTCATAATAGCCAAACATTGGAAACAATCTAAATGTCCACCAAGTGAGGATGAGATAAACAAATTGTGATACACTCATACAATGGAATACTATATAATAAAAAATAATGAACTATTATATGAAAAAACAGATAAATATCAAAAACATAATACAGATCAAAAAAAGCCAAACACAGAAGAATAATACTATATGACTCAGTTTATATGGAATTTTAAAATACTAATAGATAAAAGTGTTTGCCCAGGCCAGAGATGGGGTTAGGAAATTAACTGCTAAACAGCACAAGGGAATTTGGGGGGTGATGGGAATGTTAACATGTCTTCACTGTTGTGATGGTCATATACATATGTCAAAACTCATCCAACTCTACACTTAAAATTGGTAAATTTATTGTATTTAATTTATATACCTCAGTAAAGCTGTTTTTAAAATATGGTAGGACAGGCACAGTGGCTCATACCTGTAATCCCAGCTACTCGGGAGGCTGAGGCAGGAGGATCCCTTGAGCCCAGGAGTTTGAGGTTGCTATGAGCTAGGCTGACGCCACAGCACTCTAGCCCGGGCAACACAGTGAGACTCTGTCTCAAAAAAAAAAAAAAAAGAAAATGGATTCCAAATGTGAAATACCATATTATCTCAAAAATATAAACTATATAATTGTCTTCAGACATTCTTACACTGTCCAAATTTTCTACAAAAGAGCCAACTGTCTTAAAAATTAGTAGCATACTTATATTAAAAAAAAATACATCTTGAATAGGTTTATCCCAGGAATGTAAACTTGATTTATTTTTAAAAGTGATGTAATGAAACACATTAACACACTAAAAAATTTAAAGACAACAGTTATCTCAACAGATGAATAAACAGTCAAAGCATTAAACAAAATTCAACACCCATTTATAACAAAAACACCTCAGTAAACTGGAAACAGAAAGAAGTTTCCTTGACCTGATAAAAAGGCATCTATGAAAAACCTATAGGGCTGGGAACAGTGGCTCACACCTGTAATCCTCACACTTTGGGAGTCTGAGGTGGAAGGAGAGTTTAAGACCAGCCAGAGCAAGAGCCAGACCACATCTCTATAAAAAAATGTAAAAAAATAGCTGGTGGGGGGTAGGCGAGTGGCACGCCTATAGTCCCAGCTACTTGGGAGGCTGAGGCAAGAGGATCGCTTGATCCCTGGATTTTGAGGTTGCAGTGAGCTATGATGATGCCACTGTACTCTAGTGTCAGCAACAGAGCAAGACCGTGTCTCAAAAAAAAAAAAAAAAATCTATAGCTAATATCATACGTAATGGCGAAAGACTAAATGCATCCTACCCTAAGATCAGGAACGTGGCAAGGATGTGCACACTCTTACTACTACATTTATTCAATATTGTAGAAGTCCTAGCCAGGGTAATTGGCAATAAAAATAAATACAAGGCATACAGTTGGAAAGAAAGAAGTAAAACTATCTTTATTTATGGACTACATAGTCATCTATGTACAAAATACTACTAATTGACCTACAGATTTGATGCAATCCCAGTCAAAATTCTGGCAGGCTTCTTTGCAGAAATTGACAAGCAGACACTAAAATATATCTGGAAATGCAAAGACCTAGAAGAGCCAAAACAATTTTTGAAAAAGAAGTAAGTTGAAACATTTACTCTACTTGATTTCAAAACTTATTCTAAAGCTACAGCTATCAAGACAGGGTGGTATTGTTACAGGACAGATACATATTTCAGTGGAACAGAATAAAATACTGAAATATACCATGATCAAATTATTCTTTACAAGGTGAGAAATGGGAAATCCAAAGGGAAAAGAACAGTCTTTTCTACTAGTAGTGCTGAAACAACTGGAAACCAATATGGAAAAAAATGAACACTGAGCTTTATCTCACATTGTATTTTAAAATTAACCAAAAATGAATCTTAGAGCTAAATGCAAGAGCTAAAACTATAAAATTTCAAAAAGATAATAATTCTTCATGCTCTTGAGTCAGGCAAATATTTCTAAGATGGAAAATGAAGAGAACCATAAAAGAAAAAAAATTGGTAAAATGGACTTACTCAAAATTTAAAACTTTTGCTCTCCAAAAGATATTTTTAAAGCAGTAAAAAGGCAAGTCCAGACTGGAATAATATATTTGCAAAATATGCACACATATACATATATCCATCCATATTTATGTGTGTGTGATTATATATATTTATTTGTGAATATATATCCTTTAACTATAGAACATAGAGAGATCTCATAAAACCCAATAACAAGAATATATGAATAACATAATTTTTAAAATGGGCAAAGGATATGAACAGACATTTTAACAATGAAGATATATAAGCATCACAAATAAGAACTGAAAAGATGTACAACATCATTAGTCATTAGGGATATGGAAATTAAAAGCACAGTAAGATACAGCAACTAAAATGATTAAAATTTAAAATTCTGACAATACCAACTTTTGGCAAGGTTGTAGAGTAACTAGAACTCACACACTACTGGTAGGAATACATCTTGCCACTTTGGAGATAGTTTGGCAATTTCTTATAAAGTTATATGTACTTTAAACATACTTATAATACACCCTAGCCAATCCCACTTATAGGTATTTATCCAAATATTCACAGCAGTTTTA
>NW_012148530.1:2486550-2490894 GCF_000956105.1 Propithecus coquereli | reverse complement strand
ATTCAAGAAATTTGAAGAAAACTGAAGGGTGAATGTTCGGGTGAACAAACATTTTCCAAGTACCTCCTATGCACAAAATACTATACTAGGATGCACTAAGGACATAAAGACAATTATGGATAACTGTGATATGGAGCAGACACGTAAACAAATCAGTGTAATACAGAATCTCAAAACAAAATATAGCAAGATAAAGCCTAGTAACAATTCTTTAAAGCAAATACACGGTGCAATTCATTTCTCATGGTATTTTCATTAAGCTATTAACATAATCACATCATTTTACTCAATTCAAAACTAAGTGTTCCTTACTAATAAATTCCTCCTCCCTCACTTTCCCACCTCTTCCATGCCTTGCCTTATCACTGAGAGTTAAAAAAAAAAAAAAGATGAAAAAGGGAAGAAACACACAATTAGAAAACATGGCTGAAGAGTTAAGAGGGACAAAAAGAAAAAGTGCATTTCCAAAGAATACATGTTAGACTAATATTAGGGTAAAGAACATTAGGTTTTCTTATGTATTAAGACTTTATAAAGAAGATATGTGTTATAAGCACTGTTTATTCAAATATACTACAAGGTCCCTGTTCTAAAACAATTAATTGATGGGCCTCAGTCGACAGAGCAACCCATCTTGAAGGAATCATGAAGAAAGGAACTTCATATTTTTAAACGAGTATATACTAAATGGGTAACTTATGCAGATAAGAACTACCTTGCCAACCTGCCAGGCACCCAGCCCAACACAGTAGATGACAACAATAAACTTGTATTTGCTGCAATGGCCTTCATTGTCTACAGACTTTTTCCTTTAGACTGGTAAGGCCTGAGCAAAGTCAGAGGGCTCTAAGTCATACAGAGAGGGTGTTTTCCACCTTCCCTTGCTACCTTCCACAGACATACTTGGCACCTTGAGACATGAGAACAGGAAGTATCAGAGACAATCTACCCCCAAGAGTACCAGGAATAGTATGACAACTCTTATTCCATCACTCCAGAGAGTAATCTATCTGGATTTAGTAATTAACATGATAAGATCAATCTAATCATTTCAAAAACACTTTAAAAAAAACAGAAGGAAAAAAAAGTTCAACTAGCCATTTATTATTGAGCCCCTGCAACACACAAGGCTCACATGGATTCAACACATTCATGATTTTAATTTCTCTCTCTCAATCTAGTTTCTCTAAAAAATAATTTCTTTTTCTCCCAACACCCTCTTGCTTTTGTTACTGAAACCTCAGGGGGTTTTGGTCGAGGTCCACTTGCTCACTGCACAAAGATCCAATTATTGGGACAACGTGGATTGCCAAAGAAGAAAGGAATTTTTTAACACAAAAGACATCTTGTCAGGAGAACCACAGAAGCTGCCTCAAACCCATCACCCCAATTCAAGTAGATCATGGACTTTTTAAGGAGGGGCCATGTGCACTGGGAGCAGGTTGTGGGGGATGGTGATGCTTTGGCACCAGGAAGTCTGCCCAGGGGCCTTTAGACTTTCAACTCCTTTGTCTTACAGAAAACCCACCATTTCTGGGAAACAACTCAAAAAGTCCAGTAGCTAGTTAAAGGAGAGGATTATAAAAAAAACATATAGGGTTCATTGAAATGTGTTCATGTGTAACAGAGTAGTCACCCTTCCTCCCATAGATAATGAAGGGTAAAATTGAGAGTGGGGAATATATAACAAGGACTGGCCTGGAAAGAAAAAAACAGATTTTCTGTTCTATCTCTTTAAAACTTCCCCACTCTTTTTGAGAACTGCAGCCTGGCCTGCATCCCTGAGGCAGGTTAAGTCTTTTGTTAAAACTCCCAGGTGGGGCTGGTGAAGTTCACAGGCTTCGTCTTTGGCAGAGATAGGAAGATTACAATAGTTAACCTCAATAATTGCCTGAAGCTGAGATCTCTCCCTTTAAAAGCTCTGTATTTCTGCCTATGTTCAGGAAATTTGGATTTTGAGATGAGAAGGCCTACCATTTTTCCTCCTTTGCGAAGTAAAATCTCTTTCCTCATCCCCCAAACACTTCTCCTTATTCTTCTGATTCAGCCTCATTGACAAGTGCCAAGTTTTCGGTAACACATAGAGATGGTTATACTTTCTTCTCAACTTGCTAGGGATCACCAGCCCATTTGGCTGAACATTAAGGTATGTTCCATTAACTCAGCAGCAATATTAACACCTCCTAACACCACTGTGGAACACAACTCATGCCCACACGTTAAGAAAATCCTCTTCCAATTCATCTGCATTTAAGTACATTTCATCTCACCTGGAATTCAGCAAAGCGCTGATCACTCTTGTGGCAAACACTCAGGGTAGCTGACTCTCAACCCCATACTCCCTTGCCTGCCTCTATCGAAAGTGGCTCATGAAATAAAATATTTGCTCTCCCAAACAAGGGAGGCTCTCACACAGTTCTGGCTAAAGAGACATAAACAGGATTTTACTGAAGAAGAGGAATGAGGGGCAGCTATTCCGAGAAAGCAGTTGCTCCACTGATGAAAAGGAACAGAGGTAGCTGATCTTCCTAATGTCGGCATGATAACTGAAGCTAAGCAGTTACATATTTTACAATTGAGAAGCAGTATTCATAAGGCAAAGTATAAAAGGATTTAAGAGACAAGCTCTGACATTACTGAGCCTCTACAGTACTTTGAGCAAACACCTACCTCAGGTTGGGTGAGAAAGATAACCCCTATTTGTTTAAGCCACTGTTCAACTATTTATTTAAGATATGTATAATTGATAAAATTCCCAGGATGTTGATTAACACATTTATGCTCAGCAACACTGATCCAAAGAGAAAATGACAAAGGAATATTCATGCCTACTTCCCACAAAGAAGAGGAAGACATTGTTAAAGATCGTGAGTAGAGAAACTATGGATTCTGGTGCAATGGCCCAGAATTCTGGCACAGCAACTAACACTGACCTTGGATAGGTTACATAACCTTTCAAAGTTTCCTCATCTCCAAAATCATGCAAATAACCATTTCATAATGTTGCCAACAGCATTAAATCCACATTACGCATAAAAAATTTAATAGCATCTGGTACACTGCATGTACTTATTAAAAAACTAGAAACCTGCCTCCATCCGCCATTACCACCACCACCATCATCCAGCAGGCCAATTCTTCAGCTAAAATCAGTAGCTATTGACCTCAAAAGAATGATTCAGAGCCACATGAAATTGAAGGAGAAAACAGTTTCAAATTTTCTTTCTCTCTCCACTTCCTCCCCTACCATGAAGCTATGTGTGCACGTGCGTATTTGTGTGTATGTGTGCACGCACGCATGTACACAGCCTCAGGTCTAACCCACAGTATGTAACGGAAAAATATCTGCTGAAGGATAAACAAATTCCTAAGCCAAAATGTTAAGAAATAACAATGGAAACATAAAACACTGGAGCCATGAAGGTAAAGGAATAATCTCTATGACTTTCAATATGTCATTTTTTTCAGCCATCTGCAAGAAGTAGAGATGATTTCCTTCTTAATATTTTAAACAAAACTCAAAAGTAGTCCAAAGGATTTATGAAAATGTACTTATGAAGCTTTAAGCTACTTAGAAGAAAAGACTATAAATGCAAATTGTTATTCTCTTTCTTTGGGATTATAGCTGCCCTGCCAAAATCCAAAGCTATATTCGTTTGTTTTTTCCTCAAAGATTGAACATTATTTCATTTGCTTTCCTTTATTTTAGCCTTTAATAGTCAATGTGATAACTGTGGAGTTTTTGATGAAATGGTTATAGAAGACAACATTCTGGTTACTAATCTTGCTCACTATTCTTCTTTTTCAAATTTATGAGCAAGTAATTTATCTTCTGTATCTTCTTTCAAGTTCAATTCTCTATTTTCTAGATCATTACCCCATTCACATCTCAATTTAGTAAGCTCATTGACATAGTTCACCTGGCTGTTATGCAACTCAACAAACATAACCTTGTATATGAACAAACTCATAGTGTCACAAAGGACAACCATAATTTTTTTTAAATCAGAGCTTAAGTATTTTCCATGATATTTCTAACGTCTCATAACTATATGTTAGGTTTCTCTTTTCAAACAGGCATGAAAACACTGAAACATATCTAATACCATATTTTAAAACATACTCTAAGGTGTAAAATTATAAAAAATAAGATTTTATGCAAAACATCAAGAGTGCCATTAAACACTTCCTTCTATTCTTATTACCACCTTAAAAATTCAAGGGAAACCAGCCTGTTATTCTCAATTCTATCATTCTTTGATTATTTCTAGTGTCAACTAGCCTCAGACAATTTTCATTTTTTGTTATATTTTTGTTTTGAACTTACCCATTACTCTCCTAAAA
>NW_012148530.1:2469456-2471500 GCF_000956105.1 Propithecus coquereli | reverse complement strand
TCAGAAAACCAGAGATCCAGTCATGTCTCCAGCAATTATTAGCCAACATAACCCTGGACAAATTACCTAGCCTGAGATGCATTTTTCTCATCTGTATAATGCTGATTCTAATCCCTGTCTATCTTAGAGGGTTATAGTGAGGATCAACAGTATGCATAAACAGTAACCTATGGACCAAAGGAAGTTCATACTATTATTCAATATCTGTCAATTCAACAAAATTTTACTGAGCACTGTCTCTGTGTACCAGATGCTACACTAGACAGAAAATTTGAACTAAGAGAGAGCCCTAACTCTGAAAGAGCTTCCATTTTAGTTGGGGGTTGGGGGAGGGACACATAATGAGAATAATTTCATCATAGTTTGGCAGTGAGCAGCATGCTGTGGGAGCACAAAGGAGATATGTAATACTTAGCACGATCTTTGGGCTTAGGAAGAGGTTCCTGGAGGATGTAGGGCCACAGAGTTCTTATCAAAGGAGAAGGTAATGTCAAATTTTTACTAGTCCTAAAGCATGTTGAAAAGCCAAATTAGTTACATTTTAAAAATCCCATGATCACAGATTAAGAAGCAGCTTTCAGACATCAACTGGGGTAAAATTCTTCCATCAATTTACAACTTGCCCCAGCACCATTTATTTCATCCTCTGCCACTAATTAAAATACTTTTTTAAAATCTACTTTAGGGCACTTTTTCTCATCCTATAAGAATATTTCCATTTATAAGGCTGAAAATTTTCAATTACATACTCCAAGGTCAAAACCTTCCTCACTAGAAAGGACAGTAATAAAGAGACCATAGCAAAAAAAGGAGAGAGAGAAAGAGAGACACCGTAGCAATAGGTTTAGATTTCTGCTTCACCACATCCCTAAAAGAAACTCCTTCGCTTCCTTTCTGCTCCTTTCCACAGCTGTCAGGGCAGGTTCCCAGGAAATATCCTCCATCCACTCTCCTGTATGATGAAGCAAAATGCTCTCTCTGGACCTCATCTCAACCAGGGTTGGCCTTGACCCACCCAGGAGAAAGCCAAGCATTGCCTCACACAGCAAGTCACTGTCCCTCTTCTATCAAATCCAACACACTGAGGCCAGAACTGAATCCACAGGTAATCAGGACAAATTTATTCAAAGTAAATCTGAATCCATTAAAGCTAAACATAGACACACCTTATGCACCATGACTCCACTCCTAGGCATATAACCAACAGAAATGTGTTTGCCAAAAGATGTACTAAAATGTTCAGAGCAGTATTAGTAATAACCAAAAAAGAAAAAAAAAGAAAACCCAAATGCCCATCAACAATAGAATGGGTAAATAAATCTTGATAAAGTTGATCAGAATTGGGATAAATCAAAATGTCATCTGACAGAACGCAATGAAAAGAGCATAGCATCGCTTCTATGATATCCTTGCTTAAAATGTAAACTTGAATCTAAACATGCAGAAATGTCAGACAAACCCCAAGTGAAAGATATTCTACAAAATAACTAGCTGATAATCTTCAAAAGTAACAAAGTCTATGAAAGTCAAGGAGAAACTAAGAATCTGTTGAAGATTGAAAGAGACTAAGGAGACATGACCAGTAAATAACACATGTGATTTAGGCTTGGGTCCCTATGGGGATTAGATGGTAATAATGTATCAATATGAATTTCCTTATTTTGACAGCTGAATTATGGTTATATGGAAAATATCCTGTTTGTAGGACTTACACACTGAAAAATATTTTGAGTGGTAGGATATCAGGCTGAGAACTTATTCTCAAATGGTTTAGAGAAAAAGTTACTGTATTACAAACTTTGCAATTCATAGAGTTTTCTCTTTTCTCTCAGTATATTTAGATCCTCCATTCTCCAACCAGAAAGTAGAAAAGAATTATAAAATTTTTGCAAAAATCTGCCACATATCCTTCTTTCTCTACTGGATTATTAGGAAGATAAACTGAACAGCAAATATATATATAGAATACCTTCAATCATCTGAAAGAAAAATGTAAAAAAAAAAAAAATTACTTGCAAGGCAAAATTATTAAACAGTTAAAATG
>NW_012148530.1:2467603-2469406 GCF_000956105.1 Propithecus coquereli | reverse complement strand
GGAGGGAGGGAGGGAGGGAAGAAAACCTACCTATCAGGTGCAATGTATACTATTCAGGTGATAGATACACTAAAAACCCAGATATCACCACTATGTAATTCATCTACATAACCAAAAACCACTTGTACCCCTAAATCTGTCAAAATATAAATAAAAGTAAAAAAATTAATTCTAGCCTATCTAAAAAAAGGAGGGAAGGAACGAAGGAAGGGAGAGAGGGAGGGAGGTAGTTTAGTTAGGAAAGTTAATTAGTTAGTTAGTTCCCTGCTAATGACATGGAGTGGAGGTATGTGAACACCAAACTCAGTTGTGAACCCTCCTTCTCCTCCTCACTGACATCCCATACTCTTCCTATGTGGTTTCATACAGTCTCATGGCTTCATATTCTCCTCCCCATAAATCCAGACTCCTAAATCCAACTTCACACTTGCCACCTCCATTTGTATAGCCAATAAGCAATTCCCACTTACCATGGTCAGAACAAGATTCTTGATTTTATTTTATGTATTTTTCTCATAGCCTTCCACATCTTGGTAAAAGTCATCACCCTCTAATCAATTATTCAAGCCAAAAGTCTAGACAGTGTAACATAGTGGTCAGGAACACAGACTCTAAAGCCAGGTTGCATGGATTCAAATCCTGCCTCTGTTCCTTATTACCTCTACAAAGATACTAAAAGCCTTAGAGAGTGATAATGGTACCTACCTAATAGGGTTACTATAAAGATTAAATGTGTTAATTCATATAAGCATTTAGAACAGCACTTGGTGAATATTAAATTTTCATTAAGTTTAAGCTATCATCATCATTATTACTATTACTCTGATTCCTCTTTTCTCTCATACCCAATCCACCATGTCAACAATACTTCAAAAACATAACTGAAATCCACTGACTTCTCTCAGTCATATCACCACAACCAAGCCACCTTCTAGATTTCAAGCCACCATCGAGATCAATGTGATAAACTTCCATACTAGTCCTCCTGCATCCATTCTTTCTGTCCTCCAAAGTAGATTTCAAGCTGCAGTCACAGTAATCTATTTAAAGCATAAACCAGATCATATCACTCCCTTGTTCAAAATCATCCAATGGCTTTCCACTACATCAGGCTAAAAAAATCAAACTCCTTACTCTGTTTATTCAAAGTCCTATAAAGTCCTGCATCTAGACATTGCAGTCTCATGTTGTACCACTCTCCCCTAGTTCACTACGCTCCGGCTACACTGGCCTTTTTTATTCTGAAAAAATGCCAAAATTCCCTCCTTGGGACCTTTGCATTAGTGACTTTCCCTGCCTGGAATGCACTTTCCTCTATGTTTGTTCTGCTGGCTTCTTCATAGCATATATAATGTTTTTATTGTTTACTTCTTTGGTAACTATCTATCTCCCACTAGAATACAGGCTTTGTAAGAGAAAATTTTTCATCTTGTTAAGTACAGTATCTCTAGTACCCAAAATAATGCACAGATAAACAAATAAAAAGTTGTTTAAAAATAAGCCATTAAGTGAAAGACCTAGCTACAGCTTCTAAAATTGTTATGTGCAACAAAGAAATATATAATTTTTCCCTCATTCTTTTCCCTAACTCGTTACCAATCTATTGCATCATAGCTGCAAATTCACCCCTTTTGCCAGTTCTATAATTGGACAGTAATATTACTTACTTTTCAGTATTTTCGCGGACTATCAAAACCTAAATCCCCCGGTTATACAACTCCTTACAAAAGCACAGTTATCACCAAAGACCCTAAGATACAATTAGGCCGGGCGCGGTGGCTCACGCCTGTAATCCTAGCACTC
>NW_012148530.1:2452968-2465163 GCF_000956105.1 Propithecus coquereli | reverse complement strand
TTAAGCCTTGTAATATACAAGGTCAGAAGTAGTTTTGAAGCCCCAAAAGTAAAAGAATTTCAGATTCATTTTCATAGTCATGATTAGATTACTTAGGCATTGGGAACTTGGCTTACATAGAAATTACAAAGTGAAAATCTTCTTACATTTCATACACACTAAGTGTCCACTAGGTAGCAGACAATTGTTGTTTGCCCAGCATCATTCTCTCTTCTCCCTATTCCTAATGGTCATCCATTTCTGTTGGGGATGTTGTGGTTTCAAGAACATGCTGCCTCTCGGCTCCCATGATCCTCCAACTAAAGGGGTAGACACATGACCTTATGCTAGGCAATCCCTTCAACCACATAATTGGTTTAGTGATAGGCATGTGATACAGGTAGACTTGTGTCCCCTAAAAGTCCTAACCCCCAGTACCTCAAAATGTGACCTTAGAAATAGGATCACTAAAGATATATTTAGTTAAAATGAGGTCGCACTGGAGTAGGGAGACCCCTAATTCAATATGACTGGTATCCTTGTAAAAAGTAGAAACTTGGGACACACCGGGAGAATATCATGTGAAGACTGGAGCTATGCTGTCACATGTCAAGAAACTACCAGAAGCTAGAAGAGATACCTGGAATATATCTTTCCCTAGCACCTTCAGAGTGAACATGGCCATGCTGATACCTTGATTTCCAACTTCTGCTCTCCAGAACTAGGAGACAATAAATTTCTGTTGTTGTAAGACACTCAGTTTGTAGTACTTTGCTATGGCAGCTATAGGAAACTAATATAGGATATGACTTAAGCCAATTCAAGTACAGTAAATATCGAGACTAAAAACAGAAATTCTGGGACAAAGAAACTCTTTTGAATGTTATGCAATATAAATGTAAAGCCTGATCCAATTGCAGCCACTTTTGCTATCATGAGAGAAACCAGACTAGGACAAAGCATATATATAAAAGTAAAGACAACTGCAGAGAACTAGCTGGAACACTCATCAAGTTACGTCTAAAGCTCATACTACATCTGGACTTCTCAATTTTATGAGCTAGCAGATTCCATTTATTGGTTAAGATAGCACGGGTTGGTTTCCTGTTACCTGCAACTGGAAAAGAAAATACTAACACAGACACTGAGCTAGGTAGCAGGAACAGAAGTCCACTCAAATGAGTTCCTAAATTATTAATAATTCCTCAAAAAATTGAAACCTCATTATCCATTATACCATATAATAAGTTTTGGTGGTTCTAGGGTGGATTGATTCAGCAACTTGACGACCTCAACAAGGATTCAGATTCTTTCCATCTCTCTACATGCCTGTCTTCAGCAAACTGTGCTGTCTTCAAGCTACCCATCTTATCTCAGATAGCTGTAGCTATCCCAGGCATTGCATTCAGACACAGCAATATCCAGAGGGAAAAAAGGACTATTTCATCCATGTACACATTTTTCAGCAAGGAAAACTTTTTTCAGGAGCCCCCAAACAACAAGCTCATATTTTTCAGCTAGAATCACACTGTGTCACATGCATAGATCAATAATTTGGAAAGCAGAAGGAAACCACCACGATCAGCTTAAAAGTAGTATCAACACCCCAGAAGCTTTCTAAAACATATGGTGATGTTTTTGGTTGTCATGGAGACTGAGGGTCACTATTGGTATTTAATGGATAACAGCTAGGCATGTCCAATGTGCTGAAAAGTATATGGCTTTTTCACACAAAGAAGTGCTGTCCAAAATGTCAACAGAGAGAAAATGGTGAACAAAACCAAGAATAATAAAAGAAGGGGAATGGCCAATAATCAGAAAAATATCAGTGTCTTCTACGGAAGTTCACAGTGGGAAAAGATATTATTCTTATCTATAAATAGATTATAGTACAGGGTAAGTGACAAATAATTAAAGAAACAATTTAAAAGCACCAACCTAAATGAGGACAAATAACAGAGGATTAGAGATGGAAGAATAATATTAACAGTTATTAAATACCAATCATGCTAGGTGTTTTCATAAATTGTCTCATTTAATAAAAACGGAGTTAATATCTTAGTCTTCACAAATGCTGATGTAGCTACATAAATGTTTAGGTAGCTCCAGAGAATCAACAAAAATTATTTATACCAGAAAATACTATAATTTTTAACTCAAAAGGAAAGCTTGGCATATGCTTACACTATAATCAGTACAGCTTTTAAAAGCCACATCATACAACTTGATCGTCCTCTCCTGCATTAAGTACAAAAAAGCATTAAAAAACTAGACCCAGATTAAAAGACAACAACACTATAAGATGTGTATAGTTTTAAGATGTCAACACTTAAGAGTCATGTTTTCAACAAACTACTTTAAAAGCACTGATCATGTCATTTGTTCAACACAACTACCTCCAATTTCACCCAGTGCTGGGCTGTTTATTACAGCACTAGCATATCACTATTTTAAGTACCTAAGTATTAAGACTTTCTTCTCTATTGCCCTCTACTGATACTGAATACTAATTAAGAACAGAAATCTAGAGGTTATAACCACCACAGGCCACACTAATTGTTAAGAGCCATATTTAAAGTCCATCTCCAAGAAAAAAAGACATGACCTTAAAGAACCCCACAGAGGCCACCCACAAAATTATTCATCTCACCATTAGTATTAGTATGAGAAAGAATAAATTAAAAAATCAACTATGAGTAGTAACAAGTAAAAACCAAGGAGTTCTAGAATTGATAGTACAACATCATAAGCAATCTGAATACCATTATGAAAATTATTTCCTACAAAAGCACAGAATAAAACTACCAAGGGCATATAATTGAAAGTGTGAGCATGTCAAATGCAGAAATAAAGTGAAATACTTACTGCCAAAGCCTTGGACAGTTTGGCTCTAAATTCATTCAGGATGATTGCCACAATGTCCTTAAGTGGTACATAAGCAAAGCCACCTTCCAAATAGACTTTCCTTCCTCGGAACAACTCCAGAGCATCAGCAAAAGGGATCTGAATTCAGAGTAAAACAGGGAAAATAAGTCAGCATTTGTCATTAAGACATCCTCCTAAGTCTTCATACATATTAGTCAGAACAAAGAAATTCATTAGTGGTAGCAGATACAAAAGAAAAGCAAAAAGATCAATTTAATATTCCTTAAAACTAAATTGATAGCATTAAGGAGGAGCAGTATAAAACTAAGTTCGTTTCGGAGTAGATGCTTTGAAAAATAATAACAATACTAAAAGCCAAGTTAGAATACTTTATCTTTAACCTCTGCATTTACAAATTATAATCCCCAGAATTTCAAACTTCTAACTCAAGACCTTTAAGCATATTGCATTCACCTCATATAACATACCCCACATTTTATTCTGAATCAAATAAAATCCTAATTTGTATTCAATATATTCATGCCAAAAATTACATGT
This sequence comes from Propithecus coquereli, assembly GCF_000956105.1. NCBI lineage: Eukaryota > Metazoa > Chordata > Mammalia > Primates > Indriidae > Propithecus > Propithecus coquereli. The sequence goes on along the minus strand of NW_012148530.1, from coordinate 2,461,761 downwards.
AAGTAAAATAATTCCAGTTTCTTCCAAGTTTCCATTCTTACTCTAAAGAAATATATTGGAAAAGCTAAGCTAACCTTGACACCAGGAAATGGAAATAATAAACATTCAGTTTTGCTATTAAGTATTCGTCATAAATATTTAAAAAATATATTCCACTTAGATTTTTAAAGTCCTATGAACTATCCTAGAATTCTAAGAGATGAGCAGAATATGATACTGATAAACTATAAAAATTATCCTCACTCTCCAATAAGAGCTTTTCTCCTTTTCAAAAATGGGGTAAAAAAAAGTTAGATGAAAAAATGATCCCCAAATTGCCTGTTCATCCAAGTTTTAGGGAAGAGTCAAATCTGTATGCCTACAATTGTTCTGTATACCCAATGACACCACACACTATCAACAGATTGTGGGGTTTTTAACAGATAGCTTTTGATTAACTGATTTCTATGACAATCACAGTCCTTGCCCTCAAGGAGTTCATTACTTAGTTGAAAAAACAACAAGACACACACACACGGAAAGTTAGACAGCCCTGCAGGGCAGTACTGTGTGATACTGCACCAAACAGGTAGTTCACACAGCATTTACTGGAGGAGCAGGTAAGAGGGTTTACTGCTATCATACAGGCAAGAAAAGGAGACAGAACTTTGGAAACTTGAGTTCTAGTCCAAGCTCTGCTGCTGACTAGACTTATGATTCAGTAAATTTAATGAATGCCTCTAAATCTCAATAGCCAGATCTGTGAAACTGAGAGAGGGGAGGAAGAGATGGGCTAAATGACCCTTAGGGATTCTTTAGCTATAATATTCCATGATTCTAGCTTAGTAAGGTGGTCACAGCAGAAATAAAAATGCCCAAGCAGAAGCAAAAGATGATATGAGAGCAGAGTAATGGGAAATGTGTGGCGTGAGAGGAATAAATATTGATTCCCACACTCCAGGCTTGAAAGGCTGACTGAATGATGGCCCAACAGGTAGAAATGCGGAAATTGGAATGGGGAGCTGATACGGTGGCAGGATTTTAAACTACTGGCACACACCCACAATAATCGGCACGTTCTTTTCAAAGGAAATGTGGGGTTGAGGTTGTATAAAATGAATTTCAGCTCTCCTCACTTCCTCTTCTCGAACCATTCAGTCCAAAAGCCATTTATTTGGTGGGTTCGTGCAAAACAGTTGCCTATGCTAAGGGGTGGGGGGAAACTGAGGCAGCCCAGCACAGGATGCTGGAATCTGAGAAGGTTAAGGAAGGCATTCCCACTAAAGAACAAGTAGGCTTACAGTGTCAGAGCCCAAGAGAGATGAGACGGAGAGAGATGATGTGGGGGGAGCAGTTCAAAGCATGGTGTCAGAGACCAAGAGCAGTGAAAGAGGCTTCCATGCAAAGCAGTGATCCAAACAGGGTGTTGGAACCAAGTGATTAGAGTATCCTTGTAGGGGACAGCCCGGCCCAAGGCATAGAAGCCTAAACAATGCGAGGAGAGTATTCCTTCAAGAAAATGGCCTGCAGTAGGTGGTCAAAGCCCAAGCAGGGTTAGGAGGGCTTCTGTGTGAGGGGACAGCTAAGCACACACTGTTGGCACACCCTTAGTACCATGAGGACACTGTCTGTGCAGGACAGGGAGTAGCTGTGGTGATGAGAGGCTATACAAACCGGTTAATTGAACATACACATAAAGCTCGATGTGACAAATTTAACAAAACCTAGGAAATATTTTAAATGTTTACATACCTTATAAACTGACTCTGACTCCAAGATAGCCCCATTTAAACTTGGTGATGAGGCAATAATCTCCTTTTCTCGGGAAGTCTTCTCGTCATCACTTATCTTAAAAAAAACAATTTTAAACCGTTTAAAAAATTTAAAGTCCTCATTCAGTTTCAATAAAATGCTTTCCCGTTCTAGTGAATAATCTATACGTCAATAAAAAATCATAAACCCTGATATCTCAAATCACTCCTAATATGATCAGTAAATCATTATGATTAAAGAAGACAGAATATGGAAGAAAATCTAAATTCGATATTCTTTCAAATTTTAACTCTCCCAATTTCTAAAGAAGTACCCCAAAACAGCAGCAGAGCAACAGAAAGTATTACAATAAGAAAAAGGACAAGGAGCTGGGCTGAGCCAGCGGGACACAGCATCACAGCGGCCCAGACCGGAACCAGGAAGGATTTTTTATTTTTTAATAATTTTTTTTTTTATTTAAAAAAACAAAAGAAAAAGGAAAAAATTATAATAAAAATTCAGGTTAACTTAAGACTGAAGAGGAACATTACCCCAATTCAAAAATTATGTTAATTTATTAAAATACCTATTTGAGGCTAGAATGGTTTAACTATTTCTCAATTTTCTAGCCACATAAGACAATCCCAAACTTAAAACATTAGTTTTGCTAGGAACAACTATAAATTTATTATCTCAGACTGATTATGGCCGTATAAAAGAAAAGACTGACAGATCTGACCAGATATAAACTTTAAACTTCTATACCAAAAAATATATACATACCTGTAAATGAAGATGAAATAAATGACAAACTGAAAGAAATATTTCCATCATATGACACCTGAATTACCCTCAATAAGCCCTAGGTACTAGTACACAAGTACTAGTAACCCATAAGTAGTAAAACATGAATAGCCAATATTCATAAAAGTAAAAATAATAAATGGTAAATGAAAGTAATAATGTATACTATTTCTACCCATTAAAATGTGAAAGTTAAAAAGATTTAGAATATACAGTGTTGGGACAATCTTTGTGTAGGGCACTTTGGCAATATATATGTCAAATAGCCTTAAAAAATGCAGTCTCTAACCATTTTATTTTCAGATTAATCTGAAGTAAACAGCAGAGCAAGTATGCAAATAGGAACAATGTTTCTTCATCACAGAGTTACTTATAACAGTAAGGGAAAACCTAAATGTCCAACAAGTATCTGGTTAAATGAATAGCAGCAGAACTTGCTGTTTCAGCAAAGCAGGCCTACATTATTCAGGTCAACCTCTTACAGAAAACAAAAACATTGATAATATTTTAAAACATTATTTTTGCAGCACAGAAGGTTAATACACAAAGTCCGGTCCACACAAAGTGGGGTATCTAACAAGAGACCCTTCTGCTCAAATGATGTGGGTCATCAGGGAATCCCAAGCCTTGAAGTTGTTTTAAGGTAGTCCCTGATTCCAATGCCCCAGGCACCTGGCAGAAGCAAGCTCAAATCCTCTCTGGAGAAAAGTACCTTCACAGTATGCCTCAAAGTACTCTACAAATAAATTTTCAAATACAATGTCAAGCACATTATATAACAAGGCATACAAAAAACTATACTTTATGGGCAAAAACAATAGATAAGAACTCATAAAATATACGGATAACATAAAGTAGCAGATAATAATGCTACCATGTGCAAAGAAATAAAAGATGAGCCCAATGATACTGACGTAAATGGGAAACTATAAAAAGTGATTTAAAAAAAAAAGAATTTCTAGAAGCAGACAAAAAATACAGAAACAGAAATTAAGAACTCAATGGAATCATAAGGAAACACCTTAGGCCGGGCAGCGTGGCTCAGGCCGGTAATCCTAGCACTCTGGGAGGCTGAGGCAGGAGGATCACTTGAGGTCAGGAGTTTGAGACCAGCCTGAGCAAGAGCACTACAAAATGTTACAAAAAAAATAGAAAAATTAGTTGAGCATTGTGGCAAGTGCCTGCAGTGCCAGCTACTCAAGAGGCTGAGGCAGGAGGATCATTTGAGCCCAGGTGTTCGAGGTTGCTGTGAGGTAGGCTGACACCATGGCACTGTAGTCTCAAATAAAAAACAAACAAACAAAAAAACCCTTATAAATACTTCTCGTGGTGAACCAGAACTTTATCAGCCCTCCCCAATTTGTTCCGTAAAATCTGGATTCAGTCAAAAGGCCACACTCAAGGATCCAGAAGGCCACACACGGCGCCAAAGCCATAATGGGTTTTCCACCCAAGAGATTTGAATTAAAATTGTTCTGAACTAGCAGTGACCCCAGGCTCATGAAAACCCTTCTGGAGAAAGATATATTCCTGCTAGGCCTCAAATAGTCCTCCAAATAACTTCCCAAATACAATCTCTAGCTTACAAAGATAACAAAGCACACCAGAAATGAAAACCAGATATGTAAGGCAAAAAAAAGTATAATAGGAAAAGAAGAAACAAAACTCTTGTTATTTCCAGGTATATGATTAGTATACTTAAAAAATTCAGAAGGATCCACAGATAAATTATTAGAACTACTGGCCTAATGAAGCAAAGTTTCTGTATTCAAATATAGAAAAACCAATTGTATTTCTATATGCCAGCACCAAAGTTCAATAATGGAATTTTTTTTAAAGCTACCATTTACAACAAAATCAAAACTATCAAGGACCTGGGAATAAATCTAACAAAAGATGTGCAAGGCCTCCACAAAGAAACTATAAAACCTTACTGTGAGAAACTGAAGAAAATCTAAAATAACAGAGATACCTCCAGATATGAACCAGAAAACCTAATATTGTAAATGTTGTTATTCTCCTCAAAAAAATCCTATAATTCAATACAATCCCAAACAAAATCACAATAACCTGTGTGTGGACATTTATGAGCTGGTTCTAAAATATACACGAACATGGAAAGGGCCAAGAACAGCCAAGACACAAATAAGAAAAAGATAGTCAATCCAATAGAAAAATGAGCAAAGAAATGAACAGGCACTTTAACAAATGAAAAATTCAAAGAGTCAATAAATATGTAAAAAGATGCTCAACCTCCTTAGTTATTAGAGCAGTACAAATTAAAACCATAGTGAATCTCAATGACACACCACTACACAACCATTAAGATGGTTAAAACATAAAAATGAAAAAAAAAATGTTGGTGAGGGTGTAAAGGAATAGGAACTGTCATATGTTGTTGATGGGAATATAAATAGTACAGCCACTTTGGAAAAATATTTGGCAATTTCTTACAAAACTAAGAAAATCTGCCCCTATGACCTAGCAATTCCATTCCCAGGCTGGGAAAAATGAAAATATATGACCCCCCAAAAAGACTTATATGGTCCCATTTATATGAACTTCTAGAACAGGTAAAACTTATCTATGGTAGAAAAAGATTTCAATATTAGTTGCCTCTTGGAGGGGCAGGGACAGGGATTTACTGGGATGGAGCATGAGGAAACTTTCTGGGCTGATGGTAAACTTAGTAAGAGTCTGCGTTGCACAAGTTTGTTGCATTTGTCAGAACTCACGAATGGGTACACTTAAGATCTGTGTACTTCACAGTATGTAAATTTTGCCTTAAATAAAAAAGACAACTGTTAACAAATGTAGAACTCTAGTTAATAATATGCATGCTCTTAGTATTTCGTGGGAAGTATACTGATTTCTGCAAACTTACCTTGAAATGGACTGGTGGGTGGATAAAGAAATAAATAATATATGATAAAACATATATAGTAAAATGTAAATTGTAGCATCTAGGTGAAGAGTACAGGTGGATTTTTACTTTAAAATTCTTGCAACTTTTTTGTAGTTTGAAAATTTTCATATTACAATTTTGAGGGCAAAATAACACAACGAAGATGCTACTTCACATCTACCAGGACAACTGAAATTAAGTCAGAAAATATGGATGAGAATATAGAGCAATGGGAACTCCCTTATCCTACTGATAGGAGTGCAAACTAGTATAACCACATCAGAAAATATGACATATCTCATGAGTTGAAGGTAAACATACCCTATAACCTGGCAATTTTACTCCTAAATATATACTCTGGAGCAGAGATAAGCAAACTTTTCCTAGAAAAGGCCAAATAGTTAATATTTTAAGCTTTGTGAGCTATATGGTCTCTGTCACAAATGCAGTCATGTGCTACATAATGACATTTCAGTTAACGACAGACTGCATATATGACAGTTGTCCTATAAAATTATAATATTGGAACGACATTCTATGCTCATGGATAGGAAGAATCAATGTTGTTAAAATGTCCATTCTACCCAAAGCAATCTACAGATTCAATGCAATTTCCATCAAAATACCATTAACATTCTACACAAAAATAGAAAAAATAATCCTAAAATTTATATGGAACCACAAAAGACCGAGAATAGCAAAAGCCATCATAAGCAAAAAGAACAAAACTGAAGGAATCACATTACCTGACTTGAAATTCTACTACAGAGCTGCAGTGACCCAAACAGCATGGTACTGGCATAAAAACACACACACAGACCAATGGAACAGAATAGAGAACCCAGACATAAATCCATACATCTATAGTAAACTTATCTTCAATAAGAGTGCCAAGAACATACAGTAGAAAAAGGACAGTCTCTTCAATAAATGGTGCTGGGAAAACTGGATATCCATATGCAGAAGAATGAAACTAGACCCTTATCTCTCACCATATACGAAAATCAAATCAAAATAAATTAAAGACTTAAATCTAAGACCTGAAACTATGAAACTACTAAAAGAAAACATTGGGAAAAACTTCAGAACATTGGTCTGGGTGACGGCTCTTTGAGTAATACCCCCAAGTACAGGCAACCAAAGCCAAATTAGACAAATGGGAACACATCAAGCTTAAAAGCTTCTGCAAAGCAAAGGAAACAATAAACAAAGAGACAACCCACACAATGGGAGAGAATATTTGCAAACTACCCATCTGACAAGGGATTAATTACCACAATATATAAGGAGCTCCAACAACTCAATAGGAAAAAAATCAAGAAATCTGATCAAAAAACGGACAAAGAATCTGAATAGACATTTCTCAAAAGAAGATATACAAATGGCCAATAGGTATGTGAAAAAATGCTCAACATCATTAGTCATCAGAGAAATGCAAATCAAAACTATAATAAGATAAAAATGGCTTTTATCAAAAGACAGACAATAACGAATGCTGGCGAGATGTGGAGAAAGGGGAACCCTCTTACATTGTCGGGAGAATATACATTAGTGCAATCACTGTGCAAAACAGTACGAAGGTTTCTCAAAAAAGTAAAAACAAACTACCATATGACCTAGCAAACCTACTGCTGGGTATATATCTAAAGGAGGGAAACAGGATACCAAAAAGATATCTGCACGCTCATGTTTATTGCAACACAATACACAAGAGTCAAGATTTGGAATCAACCTATGTATCCACCAATGGATGAATGGATAAAGAGACTGTGGTATATATACACAATAGAATATTATATAGCCACAAAAAAGAATGAAATCCTGCCATTTGCAACAACATGGATGGAACTGGAGAATTATGTTAAGTGAAATAAGCCAAGCACAGAAAGACAAATCTTGCACGTTCTTACTCATATGTGGGGAGCTAAATATTAAAAACAATTGATTTCATGGAGATTTCATCCCAGTGGATGGGAAGGGTAGCAGGGAGGGAGCATATAATGGAGATGGTTAATGGGTGCAAAAATATAGTTAGATAGAATGAACAATGTTTGATAGCACAACAAAGTGACTGTAATCAACAATAAGGTAGGGTATACTTTAAAATAACTAAAAGAGTGAAACTGGAATGTTCCTAACACAAAGAAATGATAAATTCCTGAGGTGATAGATACCCTAATTACCCTGATTTGATTAATTCACATTGTATGCCTGTATCAAAACATCACATGTACCCTATAAAGATATACAACTATTAAGTACCAATAATTAAAAATTTTAAAAAAGATAATTACTATTTTTTTCTGTACCTTTTTTATGTTTAGACATGCTTAGATACAAAAATACATACCATTATATTACAATTGCCTACAGTACTTAGTACATTAACATGCTGCACAGGTTTGCAGCCTAGGAGCAATAGGCTATATACCATATAGCCTAGGCATGCAGTAGGCTATACATCCAGATTTGTGTAAATACACTCTGTGATGTTCCCACAACAATGAAATTACCTAATGATGCATTTCTCTGAATGTATTCCCATCCTTAAGCAATCCATGACTACTTAGTTTGTCATTGTAGCAAGAAAATAGACAATGTATGAAAAAATGGACATAGCTGTGTTACAATATAACTTTATTTATGGGCTCTGAAATCTGTATTTCATATAATTTTCCTGTGTCAAGAAATTTTATTCTTCTTTTCATTTTTTTTGACTACTTAAAAACATTAAAAACTATTCTCAGCTCAGACCATGCAAAAACAGTGGGCTACATTTTGCTGACTCATTCTAGAGCAATGGATTTAAAACTATAACATTAATGAGAATCACCTAGAAGGCTTGTTACAACACAAACTGCTGGGCCCCATTCCTGGAGTTTCTGATTCATAAAGTCTAGGCTATGTCCTCAGAATTTGCATTTCTAACAAGATTCCAAGTGATGAGCACGTTGCAGTTCTCAGACCACTTAAGAAACATACCTACCAGGAGACACGAACAAGCATTATCGATATAAACACAGAGCAACGATATTCATAACAGCCAAAAAGTGGAAGCCCAAATGTGCATCAAAAGCAGAATAAGTATAGTATACTCGTAGGGTAGAATAAATCATAGCAACAAAAATAAACAAAATACAACTTCACACAATGTACATAAATCTTAAAAATGTATTAAGCAAAATTATCCAGACACAAAATATACTTAATTATTCCACCTATATAAAGTTTTATTTTAATAAAGAAAATTGTATTGTTTAGGGAGGAATACTCAGATGATCAACTAAAGGGAAAAGAAAGTAAGGAAGTGTTTACCATAAAGTCAGAGTAGCTGTTTTCTCAAGGAGACAGAG
>NW_012148530.1:2451244-2451933 GCF_000956105.1 Propithecus coquereli | reverse complement strand
TTTTGTGGCCCCATTCCCAAGAGCACAGTCAGAAAAACCCCTACAAGATAGTTAAGTAACTGTACAAACAATACATGAAGACAATGACGGCAACACTCCTGAAACAGAATAGCTGGTTGGCTGACATATGTCACCACTGTGTGACGGCTCAAAATGTTTGCTCACCAGTTGTTATGAAAGTTGAAATATGGCATACAGCATAGAGGAGGCAAGTTTAGGTATGTGAATCCGCAGATTATTCAAAAGCTGATGAAGGTTGAGATCCATGCATACTGTCTGCTACTTACTATGCTAACCATTTTACTTATAGTATCTCATTTAATCCTACCGACAACCCTACAAGGTAGATGATACCTTAGTTTGACAATTGATTAATACGAGTAGAAATCAAACTAGATTTCCAACCACAGTCTCTCCAGCATTGAAGCCCACTAGGCCATAAGGTCTCCAAATAAAGAGATATTATACTATTATGCAGGAGAGTAGAACAAATATAACATCAAAAGCAATAAAAGACAAGGTCAACAACTGGAAATTTGAACCTCAGTTCCTTTTCAGCAATGAACAAGACAAAGATAAAGAAACCAAAAATGAAATACAACTAGACGCCATAAGAAGTCTTATAGGTAAAAATTTAAAAGGATGTCAAAGTACAAATTACATATAATCAACACTCATTCTAGAGTGTT